>NC_068360.1:14600177-14900177 GCF_020536995.1 Dreissena polymorpha
CACTTGTGCGAGCTGTCATTTTTTTTCCTGTTGCATATTTCAATATAACAAGTGTTATATATGTGAATTGAACATTGCTGCAAAGGGCAATTCAAAAGGGCAAGGTAGGGGTCAAAGGAGACCCCGCTGGGTGAGGGGGGGGGAGGGAAGGGGGCCTTGGGGTGGCCGATGATGACTTCTTCCTGTTAGGCAAACTCGAGCCCTACTAAACTGTATACGAGTAATTTGCCTCTTACTGGTCTGAACTGCAAAGTACGTCAAGGGAACAAACTTGTATACAATGTTATTGTAAATAAATAATTGGTTTATTAAATCCCAGCAAATGTGTATGCAATCATCTGTCAATATGTGCCTTAAATAAACATAAAGGAACAGTGGTAAACACTACAGTCGCTATTGTCGCCAAATGCAACAAATTGTAAAAAGTGGCGATTTTGTTTTGAGAATTTATTTGCTACAAGCATTAATGTAGATTGGTAAGGTGTATTACAAGAAATCTTGTTTGGAACATCACAAGAGTATATTTCTTCACTCCCTCATCCCATTTCGTACAAACAAGCCCCAAGGACATTTTTTGTTATCAAATCACTTATTTGCCTTTTGTTGCAGATGAGAGTGGCATGCTGTGAAAGATGATCTCCGACGTCACAGCCTCTGTTTCATGCTTGGTTAGGCACAAACACACTTCTTTGAAATCAGCATTACTGATTGATTAATGGTCTGAATTCTTTGGTTATTGTTTTGTTTGCAATATATTGATTTTTAATTCCAAATACCAATGCATATAAAGAGGTTACGCATCTTTTTTTGATGCGGAAATTTGGTTTCCTTTTTTCCCAAATCGAGGCTGAATTTCAGAATGAAACTACAGTGCCTGGATGTGATTTCTTAAGTTTAAAAGCCTGTCCTGAATCATGAGGAATTCTAACATGAATAGGTGCAAAACAGTTGCTTTTTCAACAAAAAATGATCTTGTTTAGGAGGATTTGGCACGCAGCAGGTTAAGCGTTATTTTGATGTCGTCACATTTTTTATGATCAAATGAAATCGTCAAAAATGTTGACACTAGTGAACTATCTAAAACAAGGGACAAAATTGTCACAAAACCAGGTTTTCATTGTGAAAAAAAAATCTGATAAAGGGAGAAAACTGAAACTGAACTTTTGAAATAAACAAACAAAAATTAACCCCCTTTGTAAGTTTTTTTTTTTTTTTTAATCTATTTTTAGTCGTGGCGACCTTGACATTGGAGATATTGACGTGATTCTTTCGTGCGACACACCGTTCCATGATGGTGAACAAATGTGCCAAATGATTTTAAAATCTCACAATGAATGACATAGTTATGGCCAGGACAAGCTCATTTATGGCAATTTTTGACCTTTGAACTCAAAGTGTGACCTTGACCTTGGAGATATCGACGTAATTATTTCGCGCGACACACCGTCCAATGATGGTGAACAAATGTGCCAAATGATTTTAAAATCTGACAATGAACGACATAGTTATGGCCCGGACAAGCTTGTTCCGCCCGCCCGCCCGCATTCGCCAATCTAATAACCAGTTTTTTCCTTCAGAAAACCTGGTTAATAATATGTTGTTCAATAAATAATTTATAAACAATTGAAGATGGGTTTAGGCTTTTTTATGGTGACAATGATGTCTAATTAGATTAGACAAGTGTCAAAATAAATTATTATGATGAAAAAAAATTGCCTCCCAACGCATTTCATGCAACAGAATTTAGTGGTAACAACTTTTTTTGTCCCAGTAAAACCCATGAAGAAACAGTCAAGCAGTACGGTAATACGGCAATATTCTGTGATTTCAAATTTCTTTTAATGAGTATGAATAAATAAATAAGCACAAAAATGTGTTTTTAACAACAGTAGAAAAGCGAAGCACTATCATTGTTCAAGGCAAAATTTGTCTTAAATATTTAAAAAGATCCAATTTTGGTATAACTTACATTTTCATTTTTTGACAAAGTACCATAATGATACAACTGAATATGATGTACAGAGTTCAGTTCAAATACATGAATATATCTAGTACTTCCTCATTATACTAAATAAAAGCTGCATTTCTTCAAATTTTTAAAGCCACCTATTCCTCATGGCAAATAAACTTCATTACCAAAATATATTTTTTCGTTCATTTGATAACAACAAAACATTACTCTCTTTACTGACAAAAACAAGGCGTCAATTATGAAACAATCTCAAAATTGTGTATCCTGATTTATATTTATGCAATTTCATGATTTTCGTCCTTATTCCTTTATATATTTCAGCTCAGAAAATGTTGTTTTTAAATACTGTATTTTATGGATTTGGTGGCTTAAACAAAATAAAAATCTAAGAAAAAAACAACAAAGTAAGCATTTAAATAGAATCATTTATGGGTTTAAAATAGTAAAGTGAAACATGAAAATGATGTCATCACAGATTTCAATGATGTCATCACAGACTTCAATGATGTCATCACAGAGATGGATAAGATGATGTAAGTTAATGATGTCATCACAGGTTTTGATGATGTCATAATGGAACACATGCGAACACAGTGGTAAATGACACAAACAACTATGTCTGCACAAATATTATCTGTGCTTGTTTTGGGTCTTCGAATGTTTAATAAGAGACTTTTCAAATTGTTGTAGTAGATCTATCAAAATCTTCTTTTTGAATCTTGCTGCCTCGTGAATTATGCATTTCACAAACGCGTGCTTCATTTCAAATGTCCCCTGTACTTTGTTCATATGCTCAAACAACAGATCATATTCTGAAAATAATTAAGAAAGACATTTTAACTACGTCTAAAATAGAGTGTTACATTAGGGCCATGCTCTGTGAAAAGGGGATTTAATGCATGTACGTAACATGTCCTTCCAGATTAGCCTGTGCAGTCCGCACAAGCTTATCAGGGACAACACTTTCCGCTTTTATGGTATTTTTGGTTTAAAGAGTCTCTTTTTAGCAAAAAACCAGTTTAGGCGAAAAGTGTCGTCTCTGATTAGCCTGTGTGGACGACACTTTACGCACATGAATTAAACCCCCCTTTTCACAGAGCACAACCCATTATATTGAAAGATTAGATATTGGGATGCAGTTTTTTAACAAGTGTGCCATTTTCCTTGAAGATAAAGATTGGTCACATTCTCTTCAAACCTTGGGACATGCTGGTCACTACTGAACAAAATCTTTAATTTGGTCAAGACTATGTTTTGACGTTGATTTGTGATATTGACCTAGGAACCTAGTGACACTGCTTCTCATCTGGCTTATCACGTATGCAAAGTGCATGTGAAAATCAATCCATGCTGTACAAAGATATGCTCCTGATAAAGTGCCTACGGTAAGTTTCCTAAATTTGACCCTTGACCTTAAATTGTGAACCTTACCTGGGGTCAACTGACATAATTTTGGGGCACAAGAAAAAATAAAAGTATGAACTTACTTTTCCCAGGTTTTCGTACTTCTGTCACAACTAATTGTCTTAAGTGTTCATTAAACGTCCATGGATTTGAATCTTTTTTAATAGTCACTTTGTCTCGTTTGTGATTTACAACTGGCTTTTCATCGGTAGGCGACTCAGGACTACTACGTCCATTTTCTTCCTCTTTCACATGATTGGTGAATGAAATGTCATGTGACTTTTGATCAACATGGTTAATCTCAACAGGTTCTGTTTTGATTTTCACCGTCACTTCTTCGACAATGGATTCCGAATCTGAAAACAAATATTGTTAAATAATTAAACATTAAGGAATGATAAAGCAGAAGAATGATTTTGGAACCAGGAGGAACCCCCCCCCAAAGCAGGTCAAACAAGAGATTGCAAAGCAATATAGTCCCCAACTGGTAAAACTCCACCATTGTCAGTATTTTTTTTTTAAATATTTGTTGCCATAGCAACCAGAATTCTTGACGTAGGAACAAAATGATATGACGTGCATAATCTCCATATTGCCATCTATCCATATTTCAAGTTTCATGAAAAAATATGAAGAACTTTTAAAATTATCGCAGGATCCAGAAAAGTGTGACATACAGACTGACTGATGGACAGAGCGCAAACCACAAGTCCCCTCCGGTTTCACCGGTAGGGGACAATAAAACTGTTCATTTGCATATAGATCCAAAAGTTAATGACTATTTGTAAAATAAGATTGACATTGAAAGGCAGGAAATCAGCTTAAAGGAAGAGAAATCAACCCCCTGATAAAGCATGTTGGTGTGCAGATGAATACAGACATAGGCGCTGCACATAGTTATGTGTATTTAAGCTTCGTCATCCAAAAATGGGTCTAATGCCATATTGGACCAGCATCCTCACAGTCTGGTAAGGATCTAACCTTTCCGCTATAAAGTCACGCAAGATTTTATAGTCCCATTGAAAAAATCAAATGACAGTCTCGTACAAACATTATTTTTATCATGTCAGCAGAGGAACAGCTGCCTAACCTCCTGGCAACCATGTATTTTATCAATAAATGTGGCCTATGGAGTGTTTACAAGGTATATGTTGACTATAAAACGCAGTACAAACAACAAACAACAGGTGATCACGAAAGAAAATAATGAGCATGGTATGTTCAGGTGCGGCTAATTGTAATACAATTGCATGTATTTTTTAGTTTACTGCTACTATATAAATTTTTAAACAGCCTATTAACTTACAAAAAAAAATATTTTTTATAAAGTATAAATACATGTTAAAGAAGAAAATAAGGGCTGTAAAACATGCATGCCCCCCATATGGGCATACGGTTTTTGTTACTGTTACCTTGACCTTTGAACTAGTGACCTGAAAATCAATAGGGGTCATCTGCCAGTGATGATCAATGTACCTATGAAGTTTCATGATCCTAGGCCTAATTATTCTTGAGTTATCATCAGGAAACCATTTTACTGTTTTGAGTCACTGTGACCTTGACCTTTTACCTAGTGACCTGAAAATCAATAGGGGTCATCTGCCAGTGATAATCAATGTGCCTATGAAGTTTCATGATCCTAGGCGTAAGCATTCTTGAGTAATCATCCGGAAACCATTTTCTATTTCAAGTCACTGTGACCTTGACCTTTGACCTTTTGACCCAGTGACCTGAAAATCAATAGCGGTCATCTGCCAATCATGATCAATGTACCTATGAAGTTTCATGATCCTAGGCGTAAGCATTCTTGAATTCATCCGCAAACCATTTTACTGTTTCGAGTCACTGTGACCTTGACCTTTGACCTAGTGACCTGAAAATCAATAGGGGTCATCTGCCGGTCATGATCAATGTACCTATGAAGTTTTATGATCCTAGGCGTAAGCATTCTTGAGTTATCATCCACAAACCATTTAACTGTTTCGAGTCACTGTGACCTTGACCTTTGACCTAGTGACCTGAAAATCGATAGGGGTCATCTGCCAGTGATGATCAATGTACCTATGAAGTTTCATGATCCTAGGCGTAAGCATTCTTAAAATTTTGAGTCACTGTGACCTTGACCTTTGACCTAGTGACCTGAAAATCAATAGGGGTAATCTGCCAGTCATGATCAATGTACCTATTTAGTTTCATGATCCTTGACAGATGATGACATACACAACGTTATATTAGTTTGGCTCTTTCTGAACACAGTTGGTAATAAAATACTGAATGCAGAATTTTTTTTTAATTAATTCACAAACAATTTCATCTTTTTTGGAACTTTTTTTCCTGGTGTCGGGAAAACTGAGCCTGTGCACTTTTCACAGGCTTATAAGGGAAGACACTTTCAGCTTTAACTAGAGCTTTGTCACAGACGTGACGTATACCCCCACATGCCGCATTGACACAGACTATTTTGCATGCTGTCTTCACAAAACAAGACAATCTAATTTATGGCGATTTTTAAGAATTATTATGCCATTATCATTTATAGCCATTTTGACCTTTGAACTCTTGAATTCTTTCATATGACATGCATTTCATTTCAAAATCTCACAATGAATGACAAAGTTATGGCCCAGACAAGATCATTTATTGCCATTTTTGACCTTTGAACTAAAACTGTGACCTTGACCTTGGAGATATGGACGTAATTCTTTTGCGCCACACACCGTTCAATGATGGTGAACAAATGTGCCAAATGATTTTAAATTCTCACAATGAACAACATAGTAATGGCCCGGACAAGCTCATTTATGGCCATTTTCGACCTTTGAACTTTTAAATGTGACCTTGACCTTGGAGATATCGACGTAATTCTTTTGCGCAACACACCATCCAATGATGGTGAACAAATGTGCCAAATGATTTTAATATTTTACAATGAATGACATAGTTATGGCCCAGACAAGCTCATTCATGATCGTTGAACTCAAAGTGTGACCTTGACCTTGGAGATATCGATGTAATTATTACGCGCGACACACCGTCCAATGATGGTAATGATGGTGAGCATATTAACCGAATGATTTTAAAATCTCACAATAAATGACAATAAATAATAATAAGTTATGGGCCAGACAAGTATTTGACCTTTGAACTCCAAGTGTGACCTTGACCTTTGAGATATCGACGTACTTTTTTCACATGACACACCGTCCCATGAAGGTCAACAAATGTTCCAAGTAATTTTTAAATCTAACGATAAATGACATAGTTATGGTTCGGACAAACTTTCATTTTAAAACACACTAAGTGACCCCGTGACCTAGTTTTTGACCTGGCATGACCCATATTCAAACTTGACCTAGACATCATCTAGATACAACTTCTGACCAAGTTTGGTGAAGATTGGATGAAATTTTCGAGACAGACAGACCGACCGACAAAGTGACTCCTATATACCAATGGTAATGGGGGTATAATAAAAATTTTAATTCAAAGAAAGTCTCTTCTAAGCAAAAATCCAGTCAAGGCAGAAAGTGTAGTCCCTGATTAGCCTGCGCAGACGGACTGCACAGCCATATGAGCCTGATTGTAAAAATGCCTGTCATCCTACCAGACTCTGGTTCTGACACCTCGGCTATGGGAGACAGTGGTGGCGTTACATCGTCCTCTACTTTCAATCTCACTGATGAACCTTCCAGTCCCGTCTTTAAACGTTTATACGAGAACATCTTCGGTAAAGGCCCTGATAACGTGAAACAGAGGTATATAATAATTCTTATATGATAAAAAAGTGTGCTAAACCTAAAAAATGCCATGTTCTGTAGTTACAACTATCTACACATGACAAAGCATGACTGTTTTGCACCTGTAAAATAAGGAGTTAGAGAGCTGACAAGGTTTTATAGGCAAATGTTGGGAAAATTCAAACACCATAATTAAACAGTACTTGAGCAATTTGTCTGGTTATAAAACTTGTCCGAGGTTTTATGCCTAAAAACATTTCATGATAATCTAAACATTAAATGATAATTAAACAAGAGTGCCAAACTGTCACAAGATACGACGCCCATTTGAAGGTTTTGGACAACTTGATAACTTTACCATGACCCATATTTGAACTTGACCTACATATCATCTTGACACAATTTCTGACCAAATTTGGTGAAGATCGGATGAAAACTACTTCAATTAGAGAGCGGACACCATGCTAAATCCTTGAATGCACTACACAATCCCTTGACCTAGTTTTTGACCCGGCATGATCATATTCGAACTTGACCAAGATATTGTCTAGATACAACTTCTGACCAAGTTTGGTGAAGATCGGATGAAAACTACTTCAATTAGAGAGCGGACACTAGGGCTGTCACGATTCACCGGTATACCGGTATATCGCGGTGCATGTCGTGAAAAAAATCGCACCGCGGTACGGCGTAGCCGCACCGTTTTTTTTAAATATTATTATATTAGCACATATATAAATACATTACATAATTATTTTGATATAGATATCGTTTTGAAAACTGTAGAAGCGATTCAAAAGGGCTAAATAAATAATCCGTTAATATCCAGGTCAAGCAAGCGCTTCCACTGGTAGATGTTTAACTTTCACGTTTAAAATACGGCAATGTATGGGTCCGTACCTTTTT
Organism: Dreissena polymorpha; assembly: GCF_020536995.1. Classification (NCBI taxonomy): domain Eukaryota; kingdom Metazoa; phylum Mollusca; class Bivalvia; order Myida; family Dreissenidae; genus Dreissena; species Dreissena polymorpha. Next base: position 14,608,197 of record NC_068360.1, read on the forward strand.
TTGAATTTGGGTTAGATTTCCTTTGCAAATAAGTTCATAATTATCCAAAAGATGTTTACTCTATTTCTTATTTTCTTTCTTTAGAATATCGATCGTTCAAAGCATGGCACTTACAAATCATGTTATCTTAAGATTATGAATAAGTCGAGGAAGAATCAGAACGCTACGGATTTTCAATACTGGGCCTGCTGACTCCGCATTTTAAACATGCCCTTGAAGCGTTCGATTTACACAGGTCGTAGTCACAGCTATTGTAAACAACATGGCGGACATTTTAGAAAAAGACGCGAATAACAATAACAATAACAATGACTACTTCTATCAAGTTTATTACAGTTTCTTTTACAGTTTCAAGTCATACTATGATACCCGTGTTTTCTGATTATTGTGTTTAATAAAGTTTGTAAACTGTTTTCTTTACAGATACATATTCTGTAAAATATCGCGGTACGTACCGCGATACAGTGTTGCTGTACCACGATAAACCGCGGTACGCTCACGGCGTATCGTGACAGCCCTAGCGGACACCATGCTTAATCCTTGAAATGCACTAAGTGACCCTGTGACCTAGTTTTTGACCCAGCATGACCAATATTCGAACTTGACAAATACAACTTCTGACCAAGTTTGGTGAAGATCGGATGAAAACTGAAAGCTATTTGAATTAGAGAGCGGACACTGCCGTGGATGCCGACGCCCGCCCACTGCCCGCCAAGGGTGAAACTATAATATGTCCCGTTTGAAAAAGGACAGAAAGTAGAGAGAAGATATTATTCTTGATGCTAATGCCTGCATTTATATTTCCATAATATGTGCAATATCTCAAATGGGTGAATAACTATGATTTTTTTAAAGCAAATAAATGAAACCACTTAATTTTATGAAGACTGGCCGACCAACTGACATACTTACTCCAACCGACTAACTGACATACTTACTCCAATATACCCAATCTAAAACTGTAATAATTAAATTTGTGTCTTGTTCTGAGAAAATTTGGCTTAATGCATGTGCGTAAAGTGTCGTCCCAGATTAGCCTGTGCAGTCCACACAGGCTAATCAGGGACGACACTTTCCGCCTAACCTTGATTTTTGGCAAGGAGGGACTTCCTTGAAACTAAAAATACCTTAAAAGTGGAAAGTCTAATCTGGGACGACACTTTACGCACATGCATTAAGCCCAATTTTCTCAGAACACGACTCAAATACACTGCCCAAGAGTCCGTGCAAACTGCAGCCATGCATGTAAGAGCTACCACAGGAATCAAATTAAGCAATTCCCTGCAATTCCGGCACTAGTAAATCTTGAACAGACATGCTAAGATTGCCTGCAAGTGTGGCACTGGTAAATCTTGAACAGACATGCTCAGAATGCCTGCAAGTGTGGCACTGGTAAATCTTGAACAGACATGCTAAGATTGCCTGCAAGTGTGGCACTGGTAAATCTTGAACAGACATGCTAAGATTGCCTGCAAGTGTGGCACTGGTAAATCTTGAACAGACATGCTCAGAATGCCTGCAAGTGTGGCACTGGTAAATCTTGAACAGACATGCTCAGAATGCCTGCAAGGGTAACTCTTGTTGTACAGACATGCTTAGATTGCCTTCAAGTCCGGCACAGGTATATCTTGAAAAAACATGCTCAGATTGCCTGTAAGTGCGGCATTGGTAAATCATCTCAGTTTCAAAACTATTGACAAACATGTAACATTGTTGTGGTCTAATTATAACATAGGGTTTGATTGGTGGGACTGTTTGAGCCTCATAGTGATAAAAACAAGAGATGTGTTTGTGAGAAACACAATGCCCCCTATTGCGCCGCTTTAAAGCCATAAATTCGACCTTTGAGCTTGAACGATGACCTTGACCTTAAGCCACTCAAAATGTGCAGCTCCATGAGATACACATGCATGCCAAATATTAAGTTGCTATCTTCAATATTCAAAAATTTGTGACCAAACTCTAACGAATGTTTAAGTTTTAGGAACGAAAAATACAATGATATTTGACCTTTGACCTTGAAGAATGACCTTGACCTTGACTTTTCACCACTCAAAATGTGCAGCTCCATGAGATACACATGCATGCCAAATATGAAGTTGCTATCTTCAATATTGCAAAAGTTATAAAACTTTAACCAAGGTTAAAGTTTTGTGACACACACATACAATGACTGACTGACACAATGACAGACAGGCCAAAAACAATATACCCCTGATCTTTTTAGATCCGGGTGCATAAAAACTTGGCTTAATGCATGTGCTTAAGTTTTGTCCCAGATTAGCCTGCTCAGTATGCACAGGCTTATCAGGGACAACACTTTCTGTGTTTATGGCTTTTTTTTCTTCTTAAAGAAAATGCAGTGTAAACAGACTGTCATCTCTGATTTAGCCTGTGTGGACTGCACAGGCTTATCTTGGATGACACTTTACCCACATGCTTTAATTAAGCCCATAACGAGGCTAAAATAATAATTTGTGCTTGATTGATTACACATCTTCTTTTAATTTAGATGATTGAACCCACCAGGTTTGCGTTTCCTCTCGGGTCCGAGAGAGAAGGGCGAACTCTCTGGGACCGGTTTCTTCTTCTGGGACTGCTGACCGCCCAGCATGGAGTCTTCTGCTTCATCCACCATGATGTTCTGTGCAAAAGAAAAACAGAGTTTATACTTCTCTAGCTCATTCTGGCTGTGATTTTGGTAACACCTACATGTAAGGGTAAGAAAATAACCTTTAAAACAAGAGCACCGCATAACGGGTGCAAACGCTCGGCTGCGGGTGCAGTTTGGAATAAATGAAAGCTCGTCAGAATTTTTTTTTTTTTTTTTTAGGTCACAGTGACCTTTACTTTTAACCTAGTGACACCAAAATGGGTGTTGCATGTAGAACTCATCAAGGTGCATGTAGATATGAAGTTTCAAAGTTGTAGGTGGAAGCACTTTGATTTTAGAGGCAATGTTAAGGTTTTAGCACGGCAGACAGCGTAAGACACAACGAGCTGGCTATGACAATACCTTGGGTTTTTCTCCGAAAACAGCCGAGCTTAAAACTATTCATTTTTTAATAGATCCCACCGGCTGGGAAGTAACCGGTTTGGTCCCCACTGTGGGAGCGTTCTTTAGACCTCCCCAAATGACATCAAGTATTGGCTCTGCCCAGGAAACGGACTCTTAAGCATTTCAATACGCCTTAGGCTTTTAATGCAATTGAGTAAACTCAAATAGCTTTACACTAAATAGTTGCATTAAAGTAAAAAAGCTATTCGTTTAGCAATATTGGCATTGAAAAGGAGGAAACCGGCTGGAAGAAGGTCAAATCACACCACCATTCATATTTCAGATAATAAATCTATTGTAGGTAGTTAATATACACAGACACACACAAAATGTGAAGCATAAAACCATTTTTTTAATAGAAATACAAAAAGAAAGGAAAAAAACATGTTTATCTTAAAGTATATTTTCATAGTTTCTTGCAACACAAATTGCAAAATACTTAATGGAGAAAGAACTGCACCTTTTAGGCTGTTAAAGGCCTACTTAATGTTTATGGGAATTATTTCATATGTTTAAAAAAAAATTAAAGCCTTAATAAAATGCTAGAACTAAACAAAATATTGCACATGTTCTCCTACTTATTTCCCTATAAACATCCCTATAAACAAACGTTCGTACTTTCATCTTGGTTGAAAAACTACTTCAAGAGGCCGAACTTTCAGCGCTGAAGTCAATTTGAAGAAACACTTCTTCAGAATGAATTCCAAATAGCTTTTCTCACTGGACATTCATATTTTTTCCGCCCTCAAACATAAGATTCAATGAAAAGGTCAGAGCAATATTTGTTTCAATGTGACCAGGTCAAAACCATGATAAAATAAATGTATAAATTGAAGCAAGCAAATGATTATCGTGTTTACTCTTACATATACTACTAAAAATTTGCTAAGAATCACTTTATTTTCACATAATTTTCAATTTAATTTAATTAATTTAAATTGTTGTTTTGCAGGTTTTGATATAAGAATGTGTGGTTTTGATTTTCAGGGTTCTCAATAAGAGCCGGCCGCCGTTTGAAATCAGATTTTGGCCGGTTGAAAATCGCTCAGATTCTGAAAATTGGCAATTAACTTTTCGAAATTTGCATGTCTTTTTGGTAATTTTCTCCTTTTTGCTATTAAGCAAAGACGTCGCTTGATTATCTTCCTAAATGCATTACAACAACAACAACAACAATGAAAAAGGCGCAAATTGGAATCGGTTAAAAAACAGTCAAATATTTTGACATTCTTTTCATCACATGGCGTTTTTTGTTTCTTCCTGATTGCTTGCGTTTTTTTAGGTTAATGCAAAGTTTTTGTTGTGAAAGTTTTTTTAATTCAGTTAGGTTTCAAACTATGTGTCACGCAAAATGTGCATGGCAGACTGACAATCAGGCCTTTTCCGCCTATTCCTGTAGGGCCAAATTTCGGCCCCATTCCCTATCCAAAATTTAAGTTTTTTTCTTATACGAATAAAATGTCCCAATTGGAACCTTGTGCAAAAATAAACTTGAAAATTTTACAAAAGTAATAAAGAGCTTTTTTATTTATCTTTTGCTAGTTAAAAAAGCTAAAATTCATAAAATGCACAAAAATGCTCAAATTTAAGTGCCTTGTTGACCATTAAAATAGACATAAAATAGCCCAAAATGCAGGAAATCAAGTGCTCAATTTTAAATTTCCCCCCCCCCCCCCCCCCCGGACCTCCCTAGAAGGCCTGTTGGCTCAAATGTTATTGACAACCCTGGATTTTAATGTATTGATTTATCATTGATACATGACGCTGGCTGACTCTAGCTAGGGTTGAACTTCAAATTACACATACTATAAAAAGTGATCCTTAGCAAATTTTGAGTAGTATATATGTAAGGGAGACAACACCTTGTTTTAAAAACCAGGTTTTAGGTTTGGTAGTTCTTTCATTGTTTTTTTATTGCTGCTAAAACAAATTTTTAAAATAAAATTCATTTTAATTATTAAATACTTACCTGTTATCGTATGCTTATACTTTCCAAGGGGAAATAACTCATCCGGAATTTTAACTGGGAATCCGCCACCTCAATACCGTAATACAGGCCAGGTTAAACATAGTGCAATGCAACCTAGCCAAAAATCGGTAACCAACCCTCAATATTCTTTCAATATATATACAAAAAATATTAATCGAATAGCGGGGTGGGAGGTGGGACTTACCGATAACAGGTAAGTATTTAATAATTAAAATGAATTTTATTTAAAAAATTTGTTTTAATGTCATAAATACTGACCTGTTATCGTATGCTGATTTTGCAGCTGCGGTGGGAAGGTTCGTATATATTTTCCCAACACAGTAGAACCCATAAACAGGGTTATCAGCTAATGATATCAAGTAATCTTCGTTAAAACGGTATTAATTATGACTTCTCGGACAGAGTAATATGTCTATGTCGTAAAGAAGACACTACCGTTAGTGAAACCACAACAAGCCCAAACGTATACTAATTGTATTGTTGGCACTTCAGAAAACGAAGATAAAAAGATGACAAGGTGGTCGGATTCCTCCAGTAAACAGCTTAGAGCACGTCAAAAAGTGGGGTGTGATTAATATATGCCCACAAAACAGACAGAGCTCTTAATTCATGCGGTCAGATCCTAAAAAGGAATGAATCCTTAGACAGGATAAGATTAACTTTCCTTAGTCGAGGTCTAACCCCGAGAAATAGAAGCCGCAGACACATCTCCCCCCCCCCTTTTTTGGGGAAATGAAGAGTGTCTTTGAGAACCTCGAATGGACTTCTGACTAACACTGCTGAGATAGAACTTCAAAGCCCTGATTGCCCAAAGAAGTTTATCCTCATCTTCATGACTACCAGTTTAAGAAAACTTGGAAACTTGAAGGTAGAAGCCATATAGAGGACTTGATATTAAGCAAGGAATCCTGGCTGACACAACAAAGTGAAAACGACAATAGATCCAACTGGAATTGGTCGTATTCAACAGAAAAAGCATGAATTTCACTTCTCCGTATCGTAAAAGCCATAATAAGAAGGAAAACCGTCTTAAAATTATATTGGAACTGTTAATAAGCCTGATGAAAAAGGTTCATAGGGAGCTCATTAAGCATCCCAACATGTTACACAAGTCAAAACCGCTTAAGAAGGTAAAGGAACGAAAAACATAGTGCTGACGTTCCATAGTTTGGATCAGTTCCAAAATAGGTAAGACAGCACAGAGTTGCGATGACTTACACAAAACAAGGTATACGAAAGCATAATCTCTATCCTTTGATGAAGAAAAGAACAAATTTCTTATCATCAAGAAAAAGATGAGAAAAACCTCTATGTATCTAGCAGAGTGATTAAGGTAATAACTATGCTCTCAATTACCCAGTAAAAAATGAATTTCCATAGAACCTTTATACAGTTCTGATGGAATTATCCTTGCACAAGTAACAAGGATTGAAACTCTAACAGAAAAACGTTCTTCTGTAGAGATAACTAAAAGTTATTAATGGCCAGACATGAAGTGGCACATGTTTGGATCAGTAAAAATATGTCTCAGTGAGATATGATATTTGACCTGTGAAGAAGTTTCCTGAAAATAATTGTACAGGAGACTTCAAAGGTCGTAGAACCATAATCCCATGGTTCATTAAGTATATTTCATGAAATTATGGCAAAAACTCAGTTATTGCAAAAACTCACCAAGAAGGCAAGATATTCCAGTTTATGTCAATGGACGAATGTATAACAATCGCACACCCTGCTGGATCGATTTCTGTGAACTGCATTGTTGACGTTGTTCAGCATACCGGTATACACTGGGATATACGATCGCATAACGCTAATAACTAGCGTTTGATGATAAACAACATTCTTTGATATACTATGTACACCATGCAACTCGTCTGCAACTTCACTGCCGCGCATGCGCAATTACATTATTGAACCCAACGGAAAAATAATTCGAAAGAAAGAACTGCAGGACAAAAGGTCCAACAGGGCGTTGAGACGAACTGGTATGAGAAAGACGATAGAGAAAATTTGTTGTTCTTGCAAAGAACGAATAAGTTCCTGATTTCCAGTTACAAGGAGTGATAATATGATCACCTCCGTGTCTGTAAGTAAACCACGACCGATGTGTGATAGTTGAAACCATCACAAAGGAATCGTGAAAATGTGTTGTAAATGAAAAACAGCTAAAAAGAATTTTCGCTTTTCAAGATGTAGATGTGCAGGTGATATTCGTTAGGATACAACATAATTGAGAAAATCAAGATACGTTGTTCTATGTGATCGTCCATAACCTTATCTGCTCACATCTGTATAAGATGTAAGGAAGGTTGTGGTAGAATAAACTATATTCTTGCCAAGATAATCTTCTAGTCTAGACACCACTGAATAGTGGTAAATAATGACAAAAAGATGGAAATCTGTGCCATTAAATAATCCCGAGATTAATACAATTATCTTAAAAATAAAGCTGAAACGGACGTAAGAAAAAAACGTCTCAGCAGAAGGACCGGTGACCGGACCGGTAAATACCGACCGGTGACCGGAACCATTTGTCAAGGATGGGTGGGCAAAGAAACCATGGCAAGCCGAAATTTCCCACTCCAAACACACTTGAAAATTGGTAGAATAGGACAGTGTTTAACACTTATAAGTTTATGACCTATCTACAGAATATAGCCTCTTCTTGAACCAATAACAGGCGCCTTTAAAATCCTGGATAATACAGGTCGCGAAGTCATCGATTTGCGAAGTACGGAAATATGATTGATAGTGGTACCTCCGGAATCGGAGGTGTGATGGCAGAAAAAGGTGAAAACCCTAGGGGTAACCTTAAGCGGGTCCACGCTTGCCGGTAGAATGCATGGAAGTCTTAAATTCTGACTTGATTAATCCATTTACTTCAAGACTTCTAACCTGGACGAATTCCGAAAGGAATACGACCAGTTATAGGAAGACAGCCTGTTATGGCCAGAAGTGTAATAGAAGAATAACTTTAAGATGAGGTCCCTCCAGATCCTAGGATCTGAGTTCAATAGGTCCTAAGCCATCTACAAGACTGTAGCCGTCAATCTGATAGGCAATCCTATGTATCAGAACTCTTGTTGATTCCAGTAGCTTGAAAATATGCACTGCCGTAGGAGCAATAGAAAAGCAGAAGTCGATACAAATGTCGTCTTGCTAATCCTGCTAACGTCATTAATGTGTCCCAACTGTTCCGTGACACTGACTGCAAAGTCTGTAGCCGACAGGTAAAGGCGGTTAAAACAATTCATCCTTCGGGTCTCGAACATAAATTAATAGAGGTCAAATAGTAATGTTCGACCTCAATGCTAGTCTCCGAGCCCACTTCAGCCGATCTATCTGCAAGACCAGTAGTCTGCATGTAGCCGGTTGAGATAGAAGTACAAATAACAGATATAGCATGATTTGGTAACTGTCGCCAGTAGAACATCAGTATTGAAAAACACAAAAAGTCATGTAGATTGTTGAATCCATAAAATATAGTATTCAATACAATCATAGCCAGGGGTATACAACTATGTAATGTAGACGATACCCGTGATACTAAAAATTGAACGATGAAAACACAGTGGAATACCGGTAATTGGTAAGTGGTGACCGAACCGGACCGGTCAATGACCGGTAACTGTAGCCCGGTGAACGGACCAGTCATAATATGACCGGTGACGTTACCAGTTAAAGACCGAAAAATGGTGGAATCCATATGGTCTGTTATCAATGTCAAGCACTGCTCGGAAAAGAAGATCATGCCAAAAAAATCCAATATGATGGCGATGAGACATCACTTATTCTGACCGGTGATCAGTGATCGGTGATATGACCGATGAATGGTGACCGATGTCCGGTGATCGGGACCGGTATAATATAACTGCGTCAGAATGGAAATATCTGGTGCAGAAGAATGACCATCCACGAAGTCATCTGATAATGTTAACCGGAAAACAACGGTAGATTATCAGCATTAATAGGCATAAGTGTCCTTGTAGTCGTAGTGGAGAAAAGAACAGCTTATCCCGAAGCCTGAATGTTAAACGAACTAGTGTTCGTATACAACTACGGCTCGGTGACTGCAACATGTGTGGATGCCATAAGAAGAACCATCACACGTGGAATGGAGACATGATATTCCTAAAGGAATAAAATGGAGAACGTCGATATGACCATTAGGTTCATTAACGCCTACGTGAGAAGTGGCGACATCCATATAACTTCGATGCCGAAATATTGTTCGGCTACGCTGGAAATATTGTCTTCTACAATATTGTCTCCGTGAGCATTGACATGATCGCTTACGAGCGTATCAACGCCGAGAACTGCTCAATGAAGGAGAGGTATGTTCGATAAATATCCAGTGGTGCTCAATGCAGTCCGCTGATGTCTACGTGAAGGTTGACGACGTCCTCGTTTCCTGCGGTGTCGAGATCTGGATCGGCCGAGATGTGGATCGGCTGCGATGAGACCGAGATCTTCTAGAATAACGTCTCCGTGAGTGACGACGTGATCGCTTACGAGAGCCGCGACGATGAGAACTGCTCGACGAAGAAGAGCGTGTCCGATGTCTAATCCTTGATGAAGACGATGTATTCAACGAAGAATAGGAGAATAATTCAATGAAGAAGACCGAGTTCTTCTTCTTGACCGGTGACTGGTGTTATCGGTGGCAGGCCTAACTGATGACTGTTGACCGGTGACCGGAGCGGTGATCAATGACCGGACCGGTGACCGGACCGGACAGTTGACATGACCGGACCGGTGACATGACCGGAGCGGTGACATGACCGGACCGGTGACATGACCGGTGACCGGACCGGTGACATGACCAGTGACCGGACTGGTGATCAATGACCGGACCGGTGACCGGACCGGTGACATGAACGGTGACCGGACCGGTGACCGGACCGGTGATCAATGACCGGACCGGTGACATGACCGGTGACCGGACCGGTGATCAATGACCGGACCGGACCGGTGACATGACCGGTGACCGGACCGGCCGGTCAGACGTCGATCAATGGTCCGTGATCAACGTCCCCGGTCATATCATGACCAGTGTTGTCACCGGATAATGACCGTATGGCGGATGCCAAATGGTCCGGCATTGGTCAATGTCCTTGACCAATGCCATCGGGCAAAGACCGGCTGACGGGTGTCGCCATATGGTCTGATGTTGACCGACTGTCTAAGAGACTTAGCATAGTACGGTCGCGATCGTGCCCGATACCCGGTGACTGATACTGCAACTATCATCCATGATCTGCGAAGTCACCGGGTATTTATCCACTCTTGTTTCTGCGACCATCATGTAGTTGAATATATGAAAAACAAGAGCAAAGCATATTCAACCATAAACTGGTCACAGACCAGATTATCATACGGCACATAAAATCATTATTTGACCATAATGAAAATTATAATAATACTGCCGTAGATCATAAATTAAACAAAAGTTTAATTCAAAACAGATGAAAAATAAAATGACGATCAATTAGATTGTCATACGGAACGTTAAAATCATTATTGCACACAATGGCAAATGATAAACAATCTGTCAATAGAAGAACACGCTTTGCACGATCTCGTGACACATTAGAAGAACATGCTTTGCACGTTCTAGCAATGTATTAGAAGAGCACGTTTTGCACGTGGTCCTTCGCGCCTGAAAACACCCAGCATGGTAGAAATAAACCATTGTTCGATAAAAACAAGCATGGCTTACCTTTTACAAATGAAACAAAATCCATTAAATCCACACAAATTAATCCGAATGAGAAATAAAAAGATAAATAACACAATTTATCTATTCAAAACCCCAATCAACCAAGTGAAAAACAATATTTTAATTCAGAGCCGTAAAAGACACGTATACACCTGGTTGATCCGGAAAGAATATTGAGGGTTGGTTACCGATTTTTGGCTAGGTTGCATTGCACTATGTTTAACCTGGCCTGTATTACGGTTTTGAGGTGGCGGATTCCCAGTTAAAATTCCGGATGAGTTATTTCCCCTTGGAAAGTATAAGCATACGATAACAGGTCAGTATTTATGACATTAAAACATTGAACTAAGTCTGGCTCTTAATTTTCAGCCGAAAATCTGTGTCAACAATTTAACGTATTACCAATTGTAAGTTTTGTAAAGAAAGAATTGCAGCTAAAACAAAATCCTGAAATTTTTGTAGGCAAATATGCTCACTTGCAGCAATAAGCAGTTGTTTTTTCACAATTTTGGGGATGCTGCCCCGGGACCATTGGATTGGGAAAAAATGGCGTTGTTTGAACTAAAATTATGAACTTTTGTTTGGTCTTTATTGCTTACTAATACTTTAAAATTAAGATTGAGTATTTTCAATATTATATTTACTAAGGTTCAACCCAAAGAGCTGCTTAGGGAAATTTACTAAATATTGCATTTTATTTACACTTTTTTTTATTTGAAACCATCATTTGAAATTTTAGTAAGGCATTTGGGAAAATATAATTTTTGAGATTGGGAATGTGGCCAAATAACTGCCCCAATCTTGACAAAAAAACACTGGTTGGCTATTATAAAGAATTGCAGAGTTTGCCCTAAAATGAAAGTGCCCAACCTTGGCCAAAACTATGTGAGCGATTAAATAAACACATCTGCATCGCCCTTAACGCTTTTAGTTTGCTACACACTTGGCGCGTTTCATAAAAGGTACTTGTTTCCCTATTTTCAGCAGTTCCCTTTAAATGGATTTCCCTAGAATGAAATTGATCTACCTTATAAACTTAGATTGGATTTCCCTAGAATGAAATTGACCTACCCCCCTTATTAACTTTAAATGGATTTCCCTTCAATGAAATTAACCAACCTTATTGACTTCAAATGGATTTCCCTAGAATTAAATTGACCTACCTAATAAACATAAAATGGATTTGCCTGGAATGATATTACCCTACCTTATTAACTTTAAATGGATTTCCAAACATGTGGACCCTTGTGGGTGTGCTCTCCAGGGGTCGGAGGGAAGGAGACTCCACGTTGATCTTTTTCAGGTATTCCTGGTAGTTGCCCATCTGAGCAATGGGAACGCTGTGAAGCTCATCTACAAATGTAAAATGGAATGTGTTTATAAACAAGAGTACCGCATTACGGGTGCCACGCTTGGCTATGGGTGCATTTTTGAAGAAATGAAAGCTTGTCAGATTTTTTTTTTTTTTTAAGAGGTCACAGTGACCTTGACCTTTGACCTAATGACCCAAATATGAGTGTGGCGTGTAGAACTCATCAAGGTGCAGCTACATATGAAGTTTCAAAGTTGTAGGTGGAAGCACTTTGATTTTAGAGCCAATGTTCAAAACCTTGACAAAACGTTAAGATTTTAGCACGACGTGGGCGACACGACGACGGACACGACACAGCAAGCTGGCTATGACAATACCTCAGGTTTTGTCTGAAAACAGCCGAGCTCAAAATGGCTGAATGCAACCAGAATGAAACCATAACAGTCGGATAGTAACTGGCTGCCTGTTCAGGTTTTATGCTGGTTGCTGCTCATCAGTGTCTTTGTGTTGAAATTGGAGTCTTTAAAAATTTAATCTAGGAAGAAAAGTGTTTAATTCAATCAGATTTTCTTAAGGACTACACACAGATCAAAATGGGTGCATAAGATGCAAAAGGTTCATTGAAGTCTCTTCTACGAAGAAATAGTGTAAGTGGAACTTATAGTCACAGAATAGCCTGTGCGGACTGAACATGCATTACTGCGGACTGCACATGCATTACTGCAGACTGCACATGCATTACTGCAGACTGCACATGCATTACTGCGGACTGAACATGCATTACTGCAGACTGAACATGCATTACTGCGGACTGCACATGCATTACTGCGGACTGAACAGGCATTACTGCGGACTGAACATGCATTACTGCGGACTGAACATGCATTACTGCGGACTGAACATGCATTACTGCGGACTGCACATGCATTACTGCGGACTGCACATGCATTACTGCAGACTGCACATGCATTACTGCGGACTGCACATGCATTACTGCAGACTGAACATGCATTACTGCGGACTGAACATGCATTACTGCGGACTGAACATGCATTACTGCGGACTGAACATGCATTACTGCGGACTGAACATGCATTACTACGGACTGAACATGCATTACTGCGGACTGAACATGCATTACTGCGGACTGAACATGCATTACTGCGGACTGAACATGCATTACTGCAGACTGAACATGCATTACTGCGGACTGAACATGCATTACTACGGACTGAACATGCATTACTGCGGACTGAACATGCATTACTGCGGACTGAACATGCATTACTGCGGACCAAACATGCATAACGCTGGGTTTTCCCAAAGCGCGAAGCAAATATGTTTGTTAGCTTCAAGTTTGCAATAAATTTCCACTGAACATCAGACATAAAGAGAAATCACCTAGGGGACATCATTACCTGTATCCGAGAGCTTGGTTTTGCTTGAATACCATGGGAAATCAACAAGGGAACATCATTACCTGTATCCGAGAGCTTGGTTTTGCTTGAATACGATGGGAAATCAACTATGGGACATCATTACCTGTATCCAAGAGCTTGGTTTTGCTTGAATACGATGGGAAATCACCTAGGGAACATCATTACCTATATCAGAGAGCTGGGTTTGGCTTGAATATGATGGGAAATCACCTAGGGAATATCATTACCTGTTCCCCAGAGCTTGGTTTTGCTTGAATATGATGGGAAATCACCTAGGGAACATAATTTCCTGTATTCTAGAGCTTGGTTTTGCTTGAATACGATGGGAAATCAACTATGGGACATCGTTACCTGTATCAGAGAGCTTGGTTTTGCTTGAAAACCATGGAAAATCACCTAGGGAACATCATTTCCTGTATCCGAGAGCTTGGTTTTGCTTGAATATGATGGGAAATCAGCTATGGGACATTATTACCTGTATCCGAGAGCTTGATTTTGCTTGAATACGATGGGAAATCACCTAGGGAACATCATTACCTGTATCTGAGAGCTTGGTTTTGCTTGAATATGATGGGAAATCAACTATGGGACATCATTACCTGTATCTGAGAGCTTGGTTTTGCTTGAATAAGATGGGAAATCACCTAGGGAACATCATTACCTGTATCCGAGAGCTTGGTTTTGCTTGAATACAATGGGAAATCAACTATGGGACATCATTACCTATATCCGAGAACTTGGTTTTGCTTGAATCCGATGGAAAATCACCTAGGGAACATCATTACCTGTATCAGAGAGCTCGGTTTTGCTTGAATACGATGGGAAATCACCTAGGGAACATCATTACCTGTATCAGAGAGCTTGGTTTTGCTTGAATACGATGGGAAATCACCTAGGGAACATCATTACCTGTATCCGAGAGCTTGGTTTTGCTTGAATACGATGTCTGCAGGAAGTTGGTTCTCATTCGGGCAATCTGATCCAACAAGTTCTTTCTAGGAATGTCGTATGGGTTTCTGAAAAGAAAGACGTCCACTCGTTAACATCCAGCATTATCTCTTTATCTCATAATCTTTCACATCCCAGAACTCGATCAACATAAATGAGAAGTCCAAGACGTTTTTCAGTCTGACTTGAGGTATTTTCTTTCAGGAGTCTATATGAATTTTGAACAAACTTTTGTGGGGAGTTACTGCTACTGTTTTCATATTTTCAAATCTAACTCATTTGCCTATGTTTCACATCTTTATAATGAGGATGTGCATTGTTACTCAGTGTTTTATGGTAACTCATCTGAACTGCAGGCCATGTTAAGTCTCTGTAATGTAAATGTGTGTTATAGCCAATACTTAACGTTTACCAAATCTCTACCTGAACTACTGTGGCTTCATATCCCTGAAATGGAAATACGCGCATTATCCGCAAAGCCTCACGGTATTCCAAACTCTACCTGAACTGTTGAGGTTTCACATCTCTATCTGGGACAGCTATTGTGAAGGTGTTGTAGTCGGTGAGCTCCTGCTTTAGAGATGCCAGGTTCCCGCCTACATTCTTCAACAGCTGACTAAAGTCCTTACGCTGCAGAACCGAAGTCTTGCTTCTAAAAATTGACAAATATAAAGCTTCAGTAGACAAATAGAAAGCAAAAACAGACAAATAGAAAGCAAATGTGGACTAATAGAAAGCAAATGTGGACTAATAGAGTAAAAGTGGACAAATATAAAGCAAAAATGGACACAGAAAGCACAAGTGGTTAAATAGAAAGCAAAAGTGAACAAATAGAAAGCAAATGTGGCCAAACAAAAAACAAATGTGGACAAATAGGAAGCAAATGTGGACAAATAGAAAGCAAAAGTTGACAAATAGAAACTAAAGCAAAAGTGGATAAATACAAAGCAAAAGTCAAAGAAAATATTTTTTCAAATTGTTCGTCAATTCTTTTATAAGAATTATTTCCATTTACCAAAGCACCATTCCTACAAAGATTCACAAGCTTGTATCCCCATGTACGTACCTGGAGCAGACCTTGATACCCTCGTGTGACGGACCCTTTGATCCCACTGAGGCAACCAGACGGTCCATCTCCATCTTTCCCTGCAGGGATGAACATTACAGGTCAGACATTGGTCAAATCACATTGTGAACTTGCAGCATTAAAGTGTGAATATCACCGGTCAAAATATTTTGTGCTGTACGCTTTTCCCGACAACCATACTCGTACATGGACTATGGTAACCCGTACTAAAAACTTATTTGTCCCCTACCAGTGAAACCGGAGGGGCCTTATGGTTTGTGCTCTGTGTGTGAGTCTGTGAGTCTGTCACACTTTTCTGGATCCTGCAATAACTTAAAAGTTCTTCATATTTTTCATGAAACTTGAAACATGGACAGATGGCAATATGGAGATTATGCACGTCATTTCATTTTGTTCCTACGTCAAGAATTCTGGTTGCTAAGGCAACAAATAGACTAGAAATATTGCTGAAAATGGCAGAGTTCACTGGTAGGGGACCATATTGCTTGAAAATAGTCTTGTTTTTATATATACTGTATTTTTTCAGATGCACAATATAACAAGAGGGCCATGATGGCCCTGAATCGCTCACCTGACTAACCAAATACAATCCCAACCCAGATTTCATCAAGATAATCATTCTGACCAAATTTAATAAAGATTAGATGAAAACTGTGACCTCTATTGTCCATACAAGTTTTTTCTATAATTTGACCTAGTGATCTAGTTTTTGACCCCAGGTGGCCCAAATACAATCCCAACCCAGATTTCATCAAGATAAACATTCTGATCTAATTTTATAAAGATTGGATGAAAACTGTGACCTCTATTGTCTACACAAGGTTTTTCTATTATTTGACCTAGTGACCTAGTTTTTGACCCCAGATGACCCAAAGACAATCCCAACCCAGATTTCATCAAGATAAACATTCTGACCAAATTTCATAAACATTGGATGAAAACTGTGACCTCTATTGTCTATACAAGGTTTTTCTATTATTTGACCTAGTGACCTAGTTTTTGACCTAGTGACCAAGTTTTTGACCTAGTGACCTAGTTTTCGACCCCAGATGACCCAAATACAATCCCAACCCAGATTTCATCAAGATAAACATTCTGACCAAATTTCATAAAGATTGGATGAAAACTGTGACCTCTACTGTCTACACAAACAAATTGTTGACGGTTTTTCTATTATTTGACCTAGTGACCTAGTTTTTGACCCCAGATGACCCAAATACAATCCCAACCCAGATTTCATCAAGATAAACATTCTGACCAAATTTCATAAAGATTGGATGAAAACTGTGACCTCTACTGTCTACACAAACAAATTGTTGACGGTTTTTCTATTATTTGACCTAGTGACCTAGTTTTTGACCCCAGATGACCCAAATACAATCCCAACCCAGATTTCATCAAGATAAACATTCTGACCAAATTTCATAAAGATTGGATGAAAACTGCGACCTCTATTGTCTACACAAGGTTTTTCTATTATTTGACCTAGTTTTTGAACTAGTGACCTAGTTTTTGACCCCAGATCACCCAAATACAATCCCAACCCAGATTTCATCAAGATAAACATTCTGACCAAATTTCCTAAAGATTGGATGAAAACTGTGACCTCTACTGTCTACACAAGGTTTTTTCTATTATTTGACCTAGTTTTAGACCTAGTGACCTAGTTTTTGACCCCAGATGACCCAAATACAATCCTCACCCAGATTTTATCAAGATAAACATTCCGACCAAATTTCATAAAGATTGGATGAAAACTGCGACCTCTATTTTCTACACAAGGTTTTTCTATTATTTGACCTATTATGTGACCTAGTTTTTGACCTAGTGACTTAGTTTTTTACCCCAGATGACCCAAATACAATCCCAACCCAGATTTTATCAAGATAAACATTCTGAACAAATTTTACAAAGATTGGATAAAAACTGTGACCTCTACTGTCTACACAAACAAATTGTTGATGGAAGCACGCACACACGCACGCACGCACATACGGACGCCGGACATCACACGGTCACATAGGCTCACCATGTCACTTCGTGACAGGTGAGCTAAAATTGGCAAGTAAACATGCGAATAGTAAATATTTGTTATATTCTTTTGTATCTTTGTACTAGCCTGCTAGTCTTTAAACTAACAGCTAGTCCTGATATCCGCGGCAAATGACATGTAACTAAGCTGGTACACATTTACTTATATCAATTTATAATTCTATTGCTGAGCTGGGGGAAACAACACCTGTTTGATTCCCATGATTTCATACAAAATCACACCAGAGGATGATCAGTTATTTATATAAACACTGTTGCCAGCTTAGTCAGCAAATCTCTGGCTTACCAGATTCTTCAATTTCTTGAGGTAGGTTATCACACTGTATGAAAGACAGTTCTCAATGTTGTCCGGAACAAGGCCATGAATCCCCATCCGAACTAACGCTCGTTTCAATGGCTGCAAAATATACAAAATATACATACATCAGAACTAAGCTCGCTTCAATGGCTGCAAAATATACATACATCAGAACTAACGCTCGCTTCAATGGCTGCAAAATATACAAAATATACATACATCAGAACTAACGCTCGCTTCAATGGCTGCAAAATATACAAAATATACATACATCAGAACTAACGCTCGCTTCAATGGCTGCAAAATATACAAAATATACATACATCAGAACTAACGCTCGCTTCAATGGCTGCAAAATATACAAAATATACATACATCAGAACAAACGCTCGCTTCAATGGCTGCAAAATATACAAAATATACATACATCAGAACTAACGCTCGCTTCAATGGCTGCAAAATATACAAAATATACATACATCAGAACTAACGCTCGCTTCAATGGCTGCAAAATATACAAAATATACATACATCAGAACTAACGCTCGCTTCAATGGCTGCAAAATATACAAAATATACATACATCAGAACTAACGCTCGCTTCAATGGCTGCAAAATATACAAAATATACATACATCAGAACTGACACTCTCTTCAATGGCTGCAAAATATACATACAGCCTAACTAACGCTCACTTCAATTGCTAAAAACATATACTGAAAACAAAGGATAGTTTCAACATATTTATTTAAGCTCAATTGCATCAAAAGCCTAGACTTATTGAGCAGTTTTTTTTCGTAAAAAATTGGGTCCGGTATTTGGTCCCATCCCAATGGAAAAAAATAATATTTTTCCCAAATGGGACCTAAAAGTTCCCATCGAAGGTTTCCCAAAAAATAATATATATATATATTTATTTTTTTTGAATTTCAAAATTTTGCTCATTCCCCATCCATCAATATTAGTTCAACCAGGGGTTTTATCCAATTTTTGGAAAAGGGCCTGGCCTTTTTGGGGGGGAATTTTTTTTGCGGGAAACGCCAGATTTTGGGGAAAATAAAGAAAGTCTAAAATAATCAATTTAACATATTTTACTGTTTTTAAAACAAATTTATGGCAACAGATAATTTAATTATGCAAAATTTTTATACTTTCTACATTGGATCATGTTTACTTGTATAATTCTAGGTTTCAAAAAACAAATTTTTTTTTAGTTATTTAGTTTTCATATTTTCAGTATATTCGGAAATAAAATTTTACAATTTTGAATAAAATATTAATCTTATGAATGGATTTATACTTGCCTGATGAAATATACATAAGGATTATATCTCCGTTCAGCATCAACAAATCTGCTGTGCTAAAATTAGCACTCACGTCATTACAATCATCACGTGGTTAAACTCACGATCGAGTCCTATCCACCTGTAAACCCCAGTTTTATTTCTGGCGTAATATAATAACACCAAAATACTAGGGGAGGTGGGAGGAACTTGATCAGGCAAGTATAAATCCATTCATACAATTAATATTTTCTTCAAAATTGTAAAATTTTAAGTCATGATTTATACTTGCCTGATGAAATATACATAAGGATGATTACAAAGCAGTGCTCACCTTATGTATGCAGTAGTATTTTCAGTGTTATTCTTCTTTCTTTTCATCATGTAACACTGTACACATATATTTTTTTTCTCTTCTTATCAACAAAGAAGTACTTTTTTCTATATATAACACAAGATGTGTTTGTGAAACACAATGTCCCCCTATATGATGTTTGACCTTGTAGGATGACCTTGACATTGTGAAGGATGACCTTGACCTTTCACCACTCAAAATGTGCAGCTCCATGAGATACACATGCATGCCAAATATCAAGTTGCTATCTTCAATATTGCAAAAGTATTCATAAAATAAGCGATTTGGGCCACATATATTTGATCTCTGACCTTGAAGGATGACCTTGACCTTGACCTTTCACCACTCAAAATGTGCAGCTCCATGACA
The DNA here is from genome assembly GCF_020536995.1 of Dreissena polymorpha. Taxonomy (NCBI): domain Eukaryota; kingdom Metazoa; phylum Mollusca; class Bivalvia; order Myida; family Dreissenidae; genus Dreissena; species Dreissena polymorpha. Next base: position 14,628,111 of record NC_068360.1, read on the forward strand.
TGCACATGCATGCCAAATATCAAGTTGCTATCTTCAATATTGCAAAAGTATTTATAAAATAAGCGATTGGGGCCACATTTATTTGACCTCTGACCTTGAAGGATGACCTTGACCTTGACCTTTCACCACTAAAAATGTGCAGCTCCATGAGATACACATGCATGCCAAATATCAAGTTGCTATCATCAATATTGCAAAATTATTCATAAAATGAGCGATTTTGGCCACATATATTTGACCTCTGACCTTGAAGGATGACCTTGACCTTTCACCACTCAAAATGTGCAGCTTCATGAGATACACATGCATGCCAAATATGAAGTTGCTATCTTCAATATAGCAAAAGTTATTGCAAAATGTTAAAGTTGGCGCAAACAGACAGACAGACCAACAGACAGACAGGGCAAAAACAATATGTCCCCCACTACTAAAGTGGGGGACATAATTACTGGTTGTTAAAATTCCACTGTACACAAGTTATATACAAATTAATTGCATATCAGCAATCCGTCGGAAATGAAAACTTAATTCCCATTTATACAAAAGTTACTTATTTAAAACTGCTGGTTCCACATTCTTTAAGTAGAACTTAACAAAAGTGGTCTTTTTTTCTAAAACAGATTGTAACGAAGCTCCTTAAAAAAGGGCCCAAGAAAGTCCTACATATCTTGGCGAGTGTGCCTTCACTCTTTTTTCTTTATCATCATAGGCCATCTGAATGACTTTCACTATCCATCTACTAATAGTCTGTCTGGATACTTTTTTATGTGGACTATTTATTGAAATAAAAAGACTGTTTTCTCTTTCATTTATATTGTTTCTATATTGATCAGTCTTTTTCAAATACCAATACAATGCTCTCTTGGGGTCAAGAAGCTTATTGTCTTTGAAACATGGAACAAATATTTTCGGCCTATTGATTTGGCCTATCTTGTTTACTCAAACTGTGTCTCAAAAATATTACACTGTAACTCCAATATAGTGCGGTCCGTTATAACACTGTGTCCAATATAACGCGGGGGGTCCTTGGATCCCGTTTTTTCTCCAACCTTCCATTTCTGATTCAAACCAATGTTATGCATCTTCATGTATTTTCAGAAACTTCAAAGATGGCGGCGATCACAGCCTGCTTGCTTTATCTGTCCGTTTAACCGATTTTAATCGATTTTAATCGATTAGAAGTTAAACGACACGAGAAAGCTAACTGGTGTTAATCTCTTGTGTAATGTCAATAAAGGTCAATAAAGGTGTGAAAACTTGCGAGTCAGTGTTTATTACATGTATTCTCTATCAGAGCGGCTCAGTGCGCTATTTTCAATAAGGTAAGTGCAAGTGGAATAATTATCAAATTAAAGTTATTCAAAACGATTAAAACATTTTTACTTTGATTTGATTGCAGTTTGTCCATATGAAAGGAGCGGCTGTGAAATATACTGCGCACAACTAGTATACTGCGCAGCCAGAGACTCGTGCAAGCAGAGAAAGATGACGGAATATTTCACATTTCATAGCGAATAGATGAATTACCTGTTAATGTTTTGTATGTATCGTGTATTGTATAAACTTTGACAGTGTTATCGTTTATTATATGCTATACATGCTTGATAAATAAAAAGATCTTTGTTTATGTTTAATGTTTCTGTTGTTTCTGTACGTGTACGAATAATAAATTAAATAATCCTAACGATTTATTTACGTGCTAACGCAGTATACTTAACAGAGATTCACTTCAATTTATGCCATTTATCAGAAAGTCCACGGAAAGCACGATTTTTACATGACGCGTATGACGCAATAAAACATTTCTTTGTACATGTGTCGTATTGCATTCAATCTAAATTTAAAGACGCTCGCCCAATTAAAGCTCTGTCCCATAATGCACTGTACTCTTTTTCTGAAAATTGGCGTCGGCATATGGATGTGCTTATGAATCTCATATTTCTCGTCATAAATGTTAAAGATTATTTTTTTCGTAATTGATGTTGTAATTATATTGGATTATCGGATGCATGTGCACATTAGAAAAGCGGTATGTATTACGTTATCGTTCGATTCGGTTTATATGCAAGTATTTTCGGATGACAACAGAGCATGGCAATACACAGGACCTATATTATAGGCTATACTTTACCTGTTTTTATATCCCCCTGCAATAAATTAGCTCAAAACTTATAACGCTGTCCGTTTATAACGCGGTTGCGTGGCTTGGACCCCGTCATCCGCGTTATATTGGAGTTACAGTGTAAGTCCTTTTGCTTGCACGGAGACAGATCCTTCGCCCAACCTCAGTGCCTGTAGATCCCCCGCTCTACGAATGCCCATTCGAGAAGCATGCTGACCTTAGTAAGCTATTTTCTCCAAGTCCTTTAATGACAGAGAACATAAAGACTGAGATTTGACAACAGTTTTCTGTCCATATTTTTTCTTAAGCAAACTTCCAATTATAGTGTCAATACTGGGAACAGCTAAAATATCTTCAGCTTCCTCTGATACAGGTAGAACAAACCTGTAATTGTCTTTATAAGCAGACAACTTTGCAGGCTTGCCTGTTCTCCAAGTTTCCTGTAGTACCGATATTTGACTGTTGTCAAGACTGATTCCTACAACGGACGAGTCTGCTTTTGTAGTAGCATCAGAGCCGAACATCTCTTGTAATAAGTTACAAGCCTTTACACCATACTTCCGAAAACGGTCATCTTCACCGTCCGAAAGTGATTCCGATTCTGACACATCATCTCCTAGCAAGTCCGTGCGCTCTCTGTGACCTGGCATCAGCGAAACAATGTCGTCCTCCAACTGCTGATATTGCTCAGGAGGTAAACTTACAAGTGGTATGCGCACTACTGTGTCTGCACCATGTGTGGCGGTCTCGGAAACCCCACTCATACCGGTGTCAGTCGGTCTCTGCCTGGTCGAACCAGCAGTATCCGATTTATTCAAAACATTCAGAAATTTATCTAATTTCGAGTCAATACACTCAAAACGATTTTTAACATCTTTTCTGAGTTCATCCAATTCTTTCTTACTTGCCCTAGGAATACGTGACGATTTCGGTTTCGTAGAGTGAAAACGATGTGAACGTACCGATTCTACCTCGGCTGAATCGTCCTTCATTGAAAATTCGTGTGTATTTCCTTGTCCAATAAAGCATTCGCCATATTAAAACACTTATTCCAAATAATAGCACATAACTATCCAACCTTGCACAAAACAAATGCACGTTTAAAAACAGAAAAACAACGATACACAATGAACGTGTTCCCATGCGGTGTTGATGCATTAACGCTGGAAATAAAACTGGGGTTTACAGGTGGATAGGACTCGCTCATGCGTTTAACCACGTGATGATTGTAATCACGTGAGTGCTATTTTTAGCACAGCGGATTTGTTGATGCTTACCGGAGATATAATCCTTATGTATATTTCATCAGGCAAGTATAAATCATGAATTAAAATTTTACTGAGAATGTCTACCAGACAACTACCACTTAACTATAAATAACGCAAGTAGATTGATCATCATCGTCACGTGGTAAACCCAGGCATGCAAATTGTGCATGCGTACTGAATTGTATATATTTTATAAATAAAATGTTCAATCTACTTGCGATATTTATAGGTGTATATCGTTATGTAACCCATTTTCGAGATGTACTTTCAATTTCACATCGCGAAAATTTATTACCAAATATACTGAAAATGTGAAACTTAACAACTTTTTTCAAGTAATGTAATATACCAGTCGTGATATTTTAATCAATATAAACTAATAATTTTAAAAAAATACGGTATTTTTTAACTTTTCTTTTTTTGTCAATCTGGATGACAGCCCCTTTAAGTACACCATATCCACTACAACCCTTCAGACTCCAGGCTTAAGTACAACATATCCACTACAACCCTTCAGAGTCCAGGCTTAAGTACACCATATCCACTACAACCCTTCAGACTCCAGGCTCAAGTACACCATATCCACTACAACCCTTCAGACTCCAGGCTGAAGTACAACATATCCACTACAACCCTTCAGACTCCAGGCTCAAGTACAACATATCCACTACAACCCTTCAGACTCCAGGCTCAAGTACACCATATCCACTACAACCCTTCAGACTCCAGGCTTAAGTACAACATATCCACTACAACCCTTCAGACTCCAGGCTCAAGTACACCATATCCACTACAACCCTTCAGACTCCAGGCTCAAGTACACCATATCCACTACAACCCTTCAGACTCCAGGCTTAAGTACAACATATCCACTACAACCCTTCAGACTCCAGGCTCAAGTACAACATATCCACTACAACCCTACAGACTCCAGGCTTAAGTACAACATATCCACTACAACCCTTCAGACTCCAGGCTCAAGTACAACATATCCACTACAACCCTTCAGATTCCAGGCTTAAGTACACCATATCCACTACAACCCTTCAGATTCCAGGCTAAAGTAAACCCTATCCACTACAATCATTTTAGATTCCAGGTTGAAGTACTGCCTGTTTACATCAACTTATTTATCTGACTTTAGAGTAGGAATAAATAATGTACATGGAACTGTTCTGTTCTGTTCTAAAAGCACTTTAATAATGTTGTTTCTAAATATTCAAAAGTTCATGAGCTGATTCTCGGAAAACCGGGCTAAGTGTATGTGTGTATTGTCCCAAATTAGCCTTCGCAAAGGAATTATTATGTAAACAAAAAACCAGTCTAAGCCAAAAAGTATAGGGACGATACTTTATGCACATGCATTAAGCCCAGTTTCCTCAGATTGCCGCTCTTTATTATGTACCCCATACCTGTGCATAATATCCCGGCATAGTTTTTATGTAGTTGTCAAACCGCTGCCTCCACTGGGGTGTTGGCTTTAATTTATGTACTTTCATCAATTCATCTGCAAACAATACACAGCAATAAGAGCTACAAGACGATACTGGTCAATCAAGGATTTGAGATACCCTTTGGAAAATAAAGACTCAATGCATGTGCGTAAAGTGTCGTCCCAGATTGGCGTGCGAACAGGCTAATCAGTGACCGCACTTTCAACCTAGACTGGATTCCATTAACTCTTTGAGTGCTGGAACTGAATTTTGAAGGCCTTTGCAAACAGTTTGGATCCAGATGAGACGCCACAGAACGTGGCGTCTCATCGTTCTGTGGCGTCTCATCAGGATCCAAACTGTTTGCTATTCTGATAGTATTCTTTGAAAAAAATCGAAGAAAATGCTAATTTTAGAAATTCAGCAGACAACATTTTAGCAGACGACAAATTTCCCAGCATGCAAAGGGTTAAATAACAGACTTTGTTTAAAGGAAAAATTGCATCAAAGCATAAAAGTGCCATTCATGATTTGCCTGTGCAGATTGCAATTTAAAATCTGGGGCAAAACTTTAAACACAAAGATTAAACCCTGTTCTCCCTGAAAATTGTATCTGACCCCTGAAATTTTCAAACCTGTGGTCCTTTCACTAATGGTATTGAAAATCTAATGAAATTCCTTAATTTGCTGCAAAACCTTGTACAAACCCATTGACCATTAAACTAAATGACGTATACCCCCACAAGCTGCATTGACACAGAATATTTTGCATGGTGTCTTCACAAAACAAGAGAAGCTAATTTATGGCAAATTTCAAGAATTAATACGCCTTATCATTTATGGCCATTTTGACCTTTAAACTCTTGAATTCTTTCCCATGAAACGCCTTCCAATGACTGTGAATAAAATTAATGTACAGAGTCATGTAAAAATCTCACAGTGAATGACAAAGTTATTGCCTGGACAGGCCCATTTATGGCCATTTTTAACTTTTGAACTCCAAGTGTGACCTTGACCTTGGAGATAGCGACATAATTCTTTCGCATTCCGTCTAATGATTGTGAACAATGTACGGAGTATTTTTAAAATCTCACAATGCATGGCATAGTGATGGCCCGGACAAGATCATTTATGGCTATTTTTGACTTTTGAACTAAAAGTATGACCTTGACGATATTGACGAAATTCTTTAGCATGACACACCGTCCAATGATTGTGAACACATGCACCGAGAAATTTTTAAATCTCACAATGAATGACATTATTATGGCCTGGACAAGATCAATTATGGCCATTTTTGACCTTTGAACTCAAAGTGTGACCTTGATGTTGCAAATATCGACATAATTCTTTGGTATGACACACCGTCCAATGATGGTGAAAAAATGTGCCAAATGATTTTAAAATCTCACAATGAACGACATAGTTATTGCCCTGACAAGCTCATTTATGGCCATTTTTGACCTTTGACCTAACAACAAAAGACTTCAAAAGCCTTACCTAACAAAGGCAAGAGTACTGAATAATTGTATGGCATAACAAACAGGTTAACACAGGTGAGAGAGCTACTGGCTTTCAGGTATCCAAACGGGTGTCCCACCTCGCTGTATTTGGCACTGTTACTGACAAAAACCTGAAAGCAAGAACATGAAACAGAAATAAATGAACAATCATTATTATTTGTAGGATATTATTTTTTTATTTTTGTCGATTTCTTTATTAATAAAATAAACTTATCGAAAATAAAAAAATGCAAATGGTTTTCCTCCGCACTCCAACTTTTTTGTTTTAACCAAAAAATGTCATGCACACAAATAAATAATATTCTCAGTATTTGACATTCCTAGCTTTTATCATTATACTTTTATGCGTAAATCCGTGCTAGTTTTTGATAAAAGTTTTACTGTCACAAGACATACATCATGGAAAACAATTTCTACATATATTATTTACCAACAAGTTCAATGATTAACTTATATAATTGCCAATACAATTCTTCCTACATTTAAATAAACACCGTAACAGAAACTTGATTTATCCTTTTAAATTTCAATTCAACCACAGCTATCTTTCACAATTTAAAATCAGACAAGTGACAAAATTGTCACAAAACCAGGTTTTCATTGTGAAAAAAAATCTGATAAAGGGAGACAACTCAAACTGAACTTTTGAAATGAACAAACAAAATTAACCCCCTTTGTAAGTTTGTTTTAAAATAAATCTATTTTTAGTCGTGGCGACCTTGACATTGGAGATATTGACGTGATTCTTATGTGCGACACACCGTCCCATGATGGTGAACAAATGTGCCAAATGATTTTAAAATCTCATAATGAATGACATAGTTATAGCCCAGACAAGCTCTTTTATGGCCATTTTTTACCTTTGAACTCAAAGTGTGACCTTGACCTTGGAGATATTGACGTAATTTTTTTCGCGCGACACACCGTCTAATGATGGTTAACAAATGTGCCAAATGATTTTAAAATCTCACAATGAACGACAAAGTTATGGCCCGGACAAGCTTGTTCTGCCCGCCCGACAGCCCGCCAGCCAGCCCGCCCGCATTCGCCAATCTAATAACCAGTTTTTTCCTTCCTGCACACCACTTTAGAAACGTATTATTGAAACAAGTACTGTAAAAACAAGAGGGCCATGGGCCCTAAGGCGCTCACCTGAGACCCAAAGGAACTAAACTATTTTGGGAAGGTGGAGTTCAAAATAATAAAAGTACTTCATACCGACGAGCGTACCTACCTACTTAACTTGCACTTTATACTTCGATTATTTAGTGTAAAATCTTCAAAAGAGGATGAGTTCTGAGCAGACAGGTGGTAGTACAAGACTTAGTGTGCTCTATTATTAAAATATGTTTTCACTGTTTTTGCAATCCAAGTTATTTATGACAGTGATACTCTGATTTTCAAGTGATACTGCATTTCACATATCATACATGACATTTGTATATAAAATTAATTAGAATAATGGTATTTCTGACTTTCACATAATACTGTATTTCACATATCATCCATGTAGACCTACATGACTTTTGTATATCGATCTGTAATCAGGGCTTCCGCTGTCGTTCGCCAAATTCGCCGTTGGCGAAAATTTCGCAAATTCGGCGAATAAAATTCTTGGTTGGCGAAAATGCTCGGCGAAACGTTTTTAAAATTCATCGAATAAAATTCTCGGTTGGCAAAAATGCTCGGCGAAACGTTTTTTGTCTGTCAAGTACCATCCCAGATAGTAAACTCTTTAAACCGTCGACTGTGCTTCAATACATCATCGTGTTATTAACCAGAAAATTTGATACGCAGTCTGCAGCAACACCGGTCAGAACCGGTCATCGAAACAAAGGAAACTTGCTGGTGCATTGTGTACTGGCAGTGACGTCACCATCTATGTATAGAACGCTTGCTGGTGTGAAATCTAAAGGTGTTATCGAACATTATGTCAATACCACGGGCCTGGCAAAAGCATTTAACAAAAAACTATTTCTTCACAAAAGCACATGAAATCTTGTTTCAACAGGAATTTGAGAGCATTTCTGTTAAATAGTTTCATTATTATAATATTTTGGGAAAGGTAAAGTTTGATTAAGAAACCAACAATTTCGGAAATAAAAAGTATACCATTCACTCGTTGTAATATATTTCGGATAAGTTAAATTCGGACATTCAAAGATACGGACATTTATGTGTTGGTTTGTTGTTGATAGTTTGTAAAACTATGTTTTATCATATTTCAGGCAACTAGAATGGATGATGGCAATTATCTGGACCTTTCTGTCAAGAAATATGCGTGAAAAACATTCATTTATTTGAGCCTAGAAACATCCACCACTTACAGAAAATGTTTTAACAACAGAAGCTGTCAAAGCTGATGTATACCATATCCAAATGACCAAATATAACTAACAATATGAAGTGAGAGGCTTTGAAAATAAAGCATCTTTAGTCTTGATCAACTTTTATGTTTTGCAAAGATTGAAATATGTGCTCAAGAATGAATATCTTTAATATAATGAAAATGTGCTTATTTTGTAAACAATGTGAACTGAACATGTGCTTATGATGTATGTATAAACTGATATTCTGTTATGTAGAATAAAAGTATGATTATTACATTGATGAATGTATATCTAGATCTATGCATATCTATAAATGTTTTTTGTTATAAACTTATATTCTGTTATGTACAATATTTTAAAAGGATGATTATAGTAATAAATATATTTAAGCTTCATATTGTAGTTATTTGTGTTCTTACACCCCTAGACTTTCACGAGGCGGTCCCAAATGCTTGGCTAAAACTTTGGCTACAGTTTCTAAAATTTGGCTACAAAAAAATCCAATTGGCTAAAATGTTGGCTAAAGAAATTTTTGAGCCAAGGGAAGCCCTGGTATCTATGATTTAAAATGAAATTTCATACTTCATTTAAGAGTTAATTTTTGTTAATTATTCACATTTGTAAGTGTTGTTTGTAAACAATTCCTCTACGCTTCTACTCTTTATTTACAACCAATGCAAAACTAAAATGCAATTTAATTGTGAAATTTATTCTCAAATACAAGCTGCATTTAATATCATAAGTAACGCAAATAGTTGGTTTTAAGTACATTTTCTCTATCTCTTTAATTCTTGAACAAAGTATATCTGTGATATGATATGTGTACATGTAGACACGATAGTTTTTTGTCAATAAATGTTCAACAGTAAAGTTGGAGAATATTTCAATCTATTTTTTATTGATCAATATTATTGAATTTTGACAACAGTTGTTGCCTAAGCTGTAAAGGATATTTTTCAGACCTGTTTACCCTACCGATGGCTTCTAAGTAGTATGGAGGGCATCTTTCAGTAGTTTTGGGCTGTTGTCAGTAGTTTTAACCTTCCAACCTCCAACCTTCCATTTCTGATTCAAATCCATGTCATGCAACTTCATGTATTTTCATAAATTCAAAGAAGCCGGCGATCACAGCTTGATTGCTTTATCCGTCCGTTTAACTGATTTTAATGGATTAGAGGTTAAACGACACTCCACAGCTAATTGGTGTTAATCTGTTGTGTAATGTAAATAAAGCTGTGAAAACTCGCGAGTCGGTGTTTATTACATGTATTCCCTATCAGAGCGGTTCGATGCGCTAATTTCAATAAGGCAAGTGCAAGCGGAATAAAGATCAAATTAAAGTTATTTAAACCATAACCTGTTTATGTTTTGTATTTATCGTGTATTGTATTTCATTGTATAAACTATGGCTGTGTGTGTTATCCTTTATTATATGCTACACATGCTTGATAAATAAAAATATCTTTGTGTGTGTTTAATGTTTCAGTACGTATACGAAAAATATATTTAAAAATCATGACGATTTATTTACATGCTAACGCAGTGTAATAGTTAGGACAAATGTTCTGACCAAGTTTCATGAAGATCGGACAAGATGTGGCCTCTAGAGTGTTCACAAGGCAAAATGTTGACGACGGACGCACGACGGACAAAAGCCGATCCCAAAAGCTCACTATGAGCACGTTGTGCTCAGGTGAGCTAAAAACAAATCAGAACAGACAAACAGACCAAGTTTCATGAAGATTGGACAAAAAATGTGACTCCTAGAGTGTTAGCAAGGTTTAACTATAGCCATATAAGCAAAACTGCCCTGCCCCCTGACAGCCATGTTTTTTTACCGATCCAAACTATTTTCAAACTCAACCGTCGTATCCAGGGAACAAATGTTCTGACCAAATTTCATGAAGATTGGACCCAAAATTTGACTTCTAGAGCGTTCATATGTTTTCACTATATACATATAGAGAAAACTGCCCCGCCCCCTGGGGGCCATGTTTTTTCACAGATCTGGACCATTTTCAATCTCGTCCTCGATATCAATAAAACCAATGTTTTGACCAATTTTCATGATGATTGGGCAAAAATTGTGACTCCTAGAGTGTTCACAAGGCTTCTCTATAGCCATATAAGGAATACTGCCCCGCCCCCTGGCGGCCATGTTTTTCAATGGACCGAAACCATTTTTGAACTCAACCAACATATCATTAAGACAAACATTTTGACAAAGTTACATGAAGATTGGGCATCAAATGTGACTTCTACAGTGTTCACAAGGTTTTTCTTTTTATGACCTAGTGACCTAGTTTTTGACCCAGCATGACCCAGTTTCGATTTCGGTCGAGGTATCATTGGGACAAATGTTCTGACCAAGTTTCATGTAGATCGGACAATAAATGTGGCCTCTAGAGTGTTCACAAGGCAAAATGTTGACGACGAACGACGCACACACGACGGACAAAAGGCGATCCCAAAAGCTCACCATGAGCACAACGAGCACTTTGTGCTCAGGTGTGCTAAAAATGTAGCATACCTGCCAACACGTGTTAATTTGCCGTCGCTCAAGTATAAACTGTGTGAGTGGTGACGGCTCCAGTTCATATTTGTCGAAGGGCAGATTATCGATGACCATAGGTTCACACGGTGAACAAGAAAACTGGACATTCGGATGGGCAGACCTGGGTGGCTAAAGAAAAGGATACAATCTTGTTAGCCCTAGTATTTATAAATAGTTCTTAGCAATATTATTTATGAATATTTCTTGTTAGCCCTAGAATTTGTAAATATTTCTTGTCAGCAATAGATTTTATGAATATTAAAAAAAAAGTTCAATTTTTCAAAAACTGTTTGGGAAAAAAAAGATTACAAATAACTTACTACTGCAACTTTTATTGTTTATTTTACGCTCTCAAACATTCTTAGGGGCTGTTCATTTCACTTTCTCTAACATTCTAAGGGGCTGTTTATTTCATATTCTCTAACATTCTTAGGGGCTGCTTATTTCACTTTCTCTAACATTTTAAGGGGATGTTTTTTTTCAAGTTCTCTAACACTTTTAGGCGCTATTATGTTTACATTCAATAAGGAAAACTATCAAAATAAAAACTAATATTTTTTTTAGTTCATTTTAAACAATAAGCACAAATTTCAGGAGCTGTTTTGTCTTCATTCAAAGAAAATAATCATTTTTTAAATTTCAAAACATTGCCAAGTTCATATTATATTCACTACCAACAGCCCAATGTTGATGTTTTCTGTTTTGTTATAATTTATACAAACATGGACACCAGACCAATAATAACCATTCCAAATCAAGATATGAGCAGGGCATACTGCATATGTTTAAAGTGTCATAACAGATTAGCCTTTGCAGTGTGTACAGTTTAATCAGGAAGGAAAGACACTCCCTTTAACCCTTTCAGTGCTGGAACCGAATTTTGAAGGCCTTTGCAAACAGTTTGGATCCAGATGAGACGCCACACAACGTGGTGTCTCATCAGGATCCAAACTGTTTGCTATTCTGATAGTGTTCTTTGAAAAAAATCAAAGAAAATGCTAATTTTAGAAATTCAGCAAAAGACATTTTAGCAGACGACAAATTTCCCAGCATGCAAGGGGTTAAACCAAAAATACCATTGATTCCACAGGCCCATATGGGTAAAAACTTTATGCACATGCATTAAGCCCCATTTTCCCAGATCCAGGCTCATATCTTAAACTCACCAGCATATTATTCGCGTTGTCCGGCCAGAAGGACTCTGGTATGGGCCAGTGACCCACTGAGTAGCCCTTCTGTGCCGACCTGGGCACCAGGATGAGTCTGCGCAGGTTGTGCCAGCTTGTGTTGCTAGGCAACTGAGATTGTGGCAATGCCAACAGCGCAGGTTTGATAGGCTCCTCCTCAAGCAGAATTATCTGCCCATTCATACTGAGATTTTCTGGAACAAGGTAATTGATAACCATACGTTTTTATAGTGAGATTTTGGGGGAAAAATGTAATCTTTTTTTTAATGTTAATTTATCAGCATGGAAACAAACCCAATCTTACTGAACCTTGTTTCAATATTACTTGTTTCAAAATGAACTTTAATTTAATGCAGACTGAGAGATCACAGGTCTCTTGCTAGCGTTCGCAATTGTTGCCAAAAGTGGTCATAAAATAATAAAATTGCCAAAACTAAGACAACTTCTCTTTATTAGATTGTTTTATGACAACATAAGTTGATTTTTTAACTTTTATCTTTTGACACAAAGTAAATGTTCATTACATAGCTTTTTGCAAAGTGTCAAACGCTTAAAAAAAAAAGGCAACAGTGTTTCTTTAATATAAATTTAAATAACAAAAAAAAAATTGGTAAAATCCTATGTATAATAGAAAGCCTTGAATCAACAAACAAACCACAATTCAAATGCTAAGCAACAACAAACATGCTCGTGTTTATCTACTATGTTTCAATAATTATTGCGCAATACCTTTCATACTGTCTACAATTAATCCATTTTCAGGTTTAATCAGATCAATTTGTAATGGCGGTGGATCCGGGCCTATTTTTTCAAACTGTATCACTACTCCATTCTGAATCTTTGATACCAAACTGTCTACTGCACCGTTAAGCATCTTCTGGTTGTAGATTGCATAGGAACGACCTGTGACGTAAATGAAATCATATCATAAATGTTTAATAACCATCTGCAGACACAGACCAGGTCCGGTGTTCGCAAAACACGTTTGCAAAAACATTCTTCAGAAACAAGATCATGTTTTTAATTCGTAAAATTCCAAAACTCTGTAGCTTGATTTTGTTAAAATAATTTCAAAAATAGTAAATATTGATTAGATTCTAGCTGGTCAACTAAGAAATCTTTGACTTTCTTATTAGATACAAATTCAATCTGAAATTTCATTTTAGTACATTATAAAGTAAGATTTTCCTACACGTACATGAAGTATAATGTCTTTTCTATTTAAAACTTAATTTTTCAACAACCAACAACTTTTTAAATTACAAATTTAACGACTAGATTTTTTTGCAAATTCCAGTAGTCCAAAAAAGCACAATTCCGATTTACATAGAGAGGTTTGCAATATTTTCTTAATATCCATTAATAACATACACATTCCAGCTTGCGGGATTTAATAGCTTATTTTGATGACAATAAATCTTTCGCAGTGTGTTTTTGGTCCAAATTCAGGCCAAAATTTGCCCAAATTCCCAATCAAAAAGTTTTACGAAATATTTTCCAAACTGACTGCCTAAAATTCCTGCCATTTTTTTCTTACTTGCAACATTTTAAGTTCATCTACCTATTCATCTAGTTGAAACCTTAATACTAATAATAATATATTTTAAACAATTATCCTCAACAAAACCACTTATCCAATTATTGTCAAAACAACGCTGCTCAAACATAGGTGAAAGTGTACACTGGTGCAAACCGCAACACTCACCTCCAGTGACTTCGCACATGATATCGAGAGGGTGGTTGGTGGCGGAGGGGATGATGGTGTTGCAGCTGAGGTCGATAGGCACGCTGCCCGGCAACCTCATCACGAGGCTGAAGATGCGCTGATCCCATCGGAACGGTTCCTTGGTCAGCTCGTGGCCCGGCACACAGGATGTGTTCATGGGAATGTTTAACTGGAAAGAAGTTGACAAGTGCTTTGTTAAGGAGACTTTCCTTCAACACTAGATTTTTGTTTAGAAGAGACATTATTTAAACGTTGAATTCCATCACAGCGGAAAGTGTCGTCCCTGGTTAGCATGTGCGGACTGCTAAATATCATATGGAATGACACTAAACCCACACTAATGAAGCCCACATTTTCAAGAAGAGGCTTTTAGGGATTAAACAAGTCAACTTTTACGTCAAATGACCCCTTTAATAGTATTTTTGAGAAGGAACCCTTGAGCAAATTTGTTGTCAAATGACTCGCACACAGGAATTGTTCATGGGAACATTTAACTGGAAAGTGTTTGTGGGAATGTTTAACTGGAAAGTGTTTGTGGGAATGTTTAACTGGAAAGTGTTCATGGGAACATTTAACTGGAAAGTGTTTGTGGGAATGTTTAACTGAAAAGTGTTTGTGGGAATGTTTAACTGAAAAGTGTTTGTGGGAATATTTAACTGGAAAGTGTTCATGGGAATGTTTAACTGGAAAGTGTTCATGGTAATGTTTAACTGGAAAGTGTTCATGGGAATGTTTAACTGAAAAGTGTTTGTGGGAATGTTTAACTGGAAAGTGTTTGTGGGAATGTTTAACTGGAAAGTGTTTGTGGGAATGTTTAACTGGAAAGTGTTTGTGGGAATGTTTAACTGGAAAGTGTTTGTGGGAATGTTTAACTGGAAAGTGTTCATGGGAATGTTTAACTGGAAAGTGTTCATGGGAATGTTTAACTGGAAAGTGTTTGTGGGAATGTTTAACTGGAAAGTGTTTGTGGGAATGTTTAACTGGAAAGTGTTTGTGGGAATGTTTAACTGGAAAGTGTTTGTGGGAATGTTTAACTGGAAAGTGTTTGTGGGAATGTTTAACTGGAAAGTGTTTGTGGGAATGTTTAACTGGAAAGTGTTCATGGGAATGTTTAACTGGTAAAAAGTTAACTTGTTTGTTGCAAAATTGCATAAACATGTAAATATGTTGAGGTAAGCTAAACATACTTCTTTAATTAACAATCAAAATACAAAAATACAAAGCATATGCTGTTATTTTCAGCTGTCTTTTGACTTTATTTATCAAAATGTACATTCAGAAATCTATGAAAAATTTGGAGAGCAACTCAAGGATGCTCTTATATAATGGTTCCCAACTTTTTAATCACATTCTTAATTAAATAATCTGGTCTTATAATAAAACAAGAGATGTGTTCATCAGAAACACAATGCCCCCTTTTGCGCCGCTTTCAATTTTTTTATTTTTTTACCTTTGACCTTGAAGGATGACCTATACCTTGAACTTCCACCACTCAAAATGTGCAGCTTCATGAGAACACCGCTTTGAAATTATTGTTTTTTTACCTTTGACCTTGAAGGATGACCTTGACCTTGAAGGATGATCTTGAACTTCCACCACTCAAAATGTGCAGCTTCATGATCTCGCCGCTTTGATTAAATTTTTTGACCTTTGACCTTGAAGGATGACCTTGACCTTGAAGGATAACCTTGTCCTTGAACTTCCACCACTCAAAATGTGAAGCTTCATGAGAACGCCACTTTGAATTTATTTATTTTTACCTTTGACCTTGAAGGATGACCTTGACCTTGAAGGATGACCTTGACCTTGAACTTCCACCACTCAAAATGTGCAGCTTCACGAGAACGCTGCTTTGAATTTATTTTTTTTTACCTCTGACCTTGAAGGATGACCTTGACCTTGTGCCAAATGATTTTAAAATCTCACAATGAATGACATAGTTATGGCCAGGACAAGCTCATTTATGGCCATTTTTGACCTTTGAACTCAAAGTGTGACCTTGAACTTGGAGATATCGACGTAATTATTTCGCGCGACACACCGTCCAATGATGGTGAACAAATGTGCCAAATTATTTTAAAATCTGACAATGAACGACAAAGTTATGGCCCGGACAAGCTTGTTCCGCCCGCCCGCCCGCCAGCCAGCCCGCCCGCCCGCATTCGCCAATCTAATAACCAGTTTTTTCCTTCGGAAAACCTGGTTAAAAATTGGGGGGGGGTTGGGGGGTGGGGGGGTAGAGGGGTGGGGGTGAGAGGGGGTAATAAAGTGGGGTGGGGTAATTTATTAGATGTTTTTAATAAAAAATGGAGGGGTGGGGGGGGTAGGGGGGAGTGAGAGGGGGGTATAATGTGGGGTGTGGTAATTTATTAATGTTTAAAAAAAAATTGGGGAGGGGGGTGGGGGGTAGGGCGGAGGGGGGGGGGGGGTAGGGCGGTTGGGGGGATGGGGGGCTTGAGAGGGGGGTATAATGTGGGGTGTGGTAATTTATAAGATGTTTAAAAAAAAAACAATGGGGAGGGGTGGGGGGGTAGGGGGGTGGGGGGGGTGAGAGGGGGGTAATAATGTGGGGTGAGGTAATTTATTAGATGTTTAAAAAAAAATGGGGGGTGGGGGGGTAGGGGGGGAGGTAGGGGGAGTGAGAGGGGGGTATAATGTAGGGTGTGGTAATTAATTAGATGTTTAAAAAAAAAATGGGGGGTGGGGGAGTAGGGGAACAGGGGAGTGAGAGGGGGGTATAATGTGGGGTGAGGTAATTTATTACATGTTTAAAAAAAATATTGGGGGGGTGATATCCTTTATTCATTTAACATGAAATTTTAACTTATTGCATTTGTTTCCCCTGTATATAAGAAAGATATAATAGTGTATTACCTCCCCTGTCCTGCTTATATTTATATTAATCAACAAAATTAAACATTAACACAATATTTAAGTTACAAAATATACAAAAAAAATCATATTCTGATAATATTTTTACTGATCCACTTTATTTTACTCAAAGGATGATGTTTCATTGGACTGATAATTATAGATTTACGATTACAGACTAGTTGCTTCAGTTATATTGTTCAGAGTTCGCCCTGTTGGCTTCGTATGCATTCTTGAGTTATCATCCAAAAACCATTTTACTATGTCGGGTCACGGTTACCTTGACCTTTGACCTAGTGACCTCAAAATCAATAGGGGTCATCTGCGAGTCATGGTTAATGTACCTATGAAGTTTCATGATCCTAGGCCCAAGCGTTCTTGAGTTATCATCTGACAACCACCTGGTGGACGGACGGACAGACCGACATGAGCAAAGCAATATTCCCACTCTTCTTCGAAGGGGGGCATTTAAGGAAACAAGTTAACCAAGGGCTAAGCAAATTAGACCTCAGGGTCATGATTTGAAAAGCAAAAAGTGTCATCCCTTATTAGCCTGTGCAGACTGCACGGGCTTATCTGGGACGACATTTTACCCCATGCATTAAGCCCTGTATTCCAAGACCAAGGATCACTTAGATATTAAAGCTTGCATGATCACGCGACTATTTTTGTGACTTCCAATCCTACCTCGGGCTGGACACCAGAATGGGAAGTCAACTTTCCGCCATCAGTGAGAACGATTATCACAGCAGGTTCTAGATAGTGTGGGCATCTTCCCTGTAACCAACGTGAAAAAACTGATCAAAACTGGGAATTCCTTGTGGGACAATCTTTCAATATGAACTATTTTAAGATCATTTATTTACAGGTGACAAAATTTATATTAGTTGAACTGTTTGTTTTATGGTGTTTACAATAAAAGAATAAATACACGCAAGGATTTTTCTCCTTTAGCATGGGCCTTCTCACTCCATTCTACTGTACCCATCCCCAAATTTATTTCTTTAAGACGATATAATTTCCACCAAATTTCAAGTTGACCTTGGAAAATATATTTTCTTTTCTCAGTAAAGTCGAAATACTATTCCCAAAATGGAAGGTTGGGCCCTGAAACCAAATCATGACAAAGCTACAAATGTGTAACAGACTCTGTGGCCCCCACAATATTTGTTTGGACACAGTTCCACAACTTACAACAGTAGACAACAAGATGTGTGTTTGTCAGAAACACTATGTCCCCTTTTGTGCCGCTTTGAATGTACCGAATTTTACTTTGTATAGCGCGCACCCATGTATAGCGCGCAGGCTGTTTTATTAATGCAAAAATGCAGAAAAAAATATTTAAAGACAATAAAACCACCAAATCGGACTGAAAATGGCTGCCATTTTAATATTGCACACAATCCAATAATCCGGGGCATTGGAAAGCTTAATTAAGCATTCAACATAGGAAGCGTCATTATGATTAGGAGCATGGGTTGCATAGCACTATACTTTTCTGACAATTTTGTAATTTTCTAGCAACAGATTAACAGTCCACGTGCATTTTGTGTAAAACGTGAGAAAATAAGAATTCATGTACAGTGTATCATTTTTCCTCGGGGAAAGCATGGGCTTTAAATTTGAATGCTGAATAAAAAATTTGTGGCGCATGGGAGACAGGACTACAGTTGTTGAGATATGACAGTATTGACGTAAAACTGGCAGTCTATTATGTTGGACAAGTTGGGTTATTGTTTGTCGCACTACAAAGACGTGAATGTGATGAACAATGAAGGCGCCAAAAACCTGGACCAAACTGGAAAACACTTAAGAAGTCCCTGTTCACACCTACGATTATCTGCAAAAAAGACCAAATACCTTTACCAGTCTAACATAAGCTGCCTAATCGGACAGAAAATGCCTGTAGAAGTGTATATACTTGACCTTTGACCTTTAAGGATGACCTTGACCTTTCACCACTCAAAATGTGCAGCTCCACAAGATACACATGCATGCCAAATATCAAGTTGCTATCTTCAATATTTCAAAAGTTATTGCAAATGTTAAAGTTGGCGCAAACAAACAAACAAACAAACCAACAGACAGGGCAAAAACAATATGTCTCCCACTATATATATATATATATATATATATATATATATATATACATGTATAGTGGTGGGGAAAATAAAAAGACAAAGGGCCATTATTCAGCCCAAACTGGTCACATTCACTGTTCCTTTCTTTCTTTATGATTGTATAATCATTAATGTTATTCAAGTGTGGAAGATTTGAGCGAGATCTACCCTGATGTTATTGGAGTTCCAAACACAACTCCAGTTGCGCAATACCACTCTATTGCCTCCCACTCTATTGAGGTATCATAAAAACCTTCGAAGTAACCTCATGAGGAACCATTTCAATGAAACACTTTACATAAGAAAAAAGTAAATAATAAGACAAGTTTGTCTACATTTTATCTTGGTAATCCTTTGTAGCTTATTTTTGTATATAATTCAACAGTCGAGCTTAAAGTATATTAATTATTAGTTTATTACACAAAAACGTAGCATGCTACATTTATTGCTTAAAAACCTGCAGAAAGGAATTAATATTTAAATACAGGCCTTTTGGCAGACAATTTTTGAGGAAAAGTTCCTGGTTTAATTTGAAAGCAGTTAAACACCAACTCATAAACAATTAGTGTAGTACTGTTATTTATAATCATATTAATATAAATGTACAATTGTTCCCAATTTCATGGTCTTATTACTCTCTTTTCCCAATCAAAAAGGCGCAGGCTGTAAAATATAAAGCAAAAAAGAAAATCACTGCACTTAACAAAAACAAAATGACAATAAAAAGTATGAACTCTCCTACCTGACCATATGTATCAATGCCCGATTGCATTCTATTTACGTTAAGGAGATCAAAGCAACTTTTCAAGGCATTTCCCAAGGATGTTACCCCTGTTGCGATAAGATTTTTCAGTTCCGATGTGAAGGTTGCATGACTTTCTTTCCATCCGGCCTGTTGAAAATATATAAATGTTCTTGTATAATCTGTCAATAAAAGCAACCAAAAGTCATAAAGAATTTTACAGTTAAATATTTGGATGTATAATTGTATGTGGTGACATTTGAGCATTAACACTTTACCACTTAGATACTTATTTTTACGTATTTGTTGTCCCTTAAAAAGTTAAATTTAATTTAAGATCTTCCTAACAGTATTCAAGTTGTTAAGGCTTCATTTCCAACCCTTAGATACTGATGAGCAGCAAACAGCATAAAACCTGAGCAGACTGCGAGTTACTTGCAGGCTGTTCTGGTTTTATGCTGTTTGCACATAGCCATTTTCACTTTCTATGCCCATGTACTTGTTTTATAAAAAGCTTCTGAAGAGAAATTAGAAACTCTTTTAAATGTTGTTATTCAAATATTTTTACAGCTTTGTAACTGACTAATGGGGTTATTTACCCTCGGGACTTCGGTTAAAAACCATTGCCCGAGCACACTGCTTAACATAAAACTCTGCATAAAAAGCCGAAAACGGCCATAAAATGGACAGCCCGATTTTACTGGGCTGTACCATTGGTATAAATATAAAACTTTGCAGTGTTGGTGCGGTGCCTTAATAAAAATCTATTGGTTTAAAAATATATAACCTTTATATGAAGCGTTAAAAAGACGCAGTGCTCTACAGTGGATAGGCCTAACGCGGTTAAAAAGCGGCGTTTTAATTGGTTGATGCGCTTATATAACGATGGCGCTGATTGGCCGAAATTTCTTATTAAGGATTGCCAGTAGGTCAATCAGTTTTAAAATAGATTTTCCCACGGCTGACTTTGTACTTTTAAGAAAAAGTAAACAATAATGGTTTATATGCAAAAATATAAATGAAAGAAAAAGAATGAGTTAATCCAAAAGAACTTGGAGTTGTTTTATAGTGTTAGATTACTATGTTTTTGTTACGTTACTGTACTTATTATTAATTATTATCATTCATATGATGTTGTTATTGTATGTTATTCTTTGTATTGTTTTTTAAGGAGGAGAGAGAGAAAGAGTAGCCCAATTTTTATAGGTAAAGATGGTGAAAACACACATACTGTTGTATGTGGCAGCATCATTACCAGACCCACTGTTCAGTATATACTGCAATGGGTTTGTTGGAGTCTTTAGACTTTGTGATCTGTGTTTTAAATGTTTGAATCCAAATAGGACTATTTTAATATATTAATTATAGAAAAAAGGAATACACAGATGTGTAATATGTTTGTGTAACAAAATAATAATATTTGAGGGTTTTCCAGATCACAAAGTGGTTGAACATTGCCACAATATGTTTACATGCATAGTCAAGTACCATTTTTATGTGTATGTTTAAAGTTTAAACTAAACGCCAAACAACAAGATCTAATCATAAGAGAGATATGTTTATATCTAAGAACATTTATTAATAGGGATGCCAGAGCCTGATTTAACAGCTCTCAAATGTAGAGTGAAGTTGCATGTGCAAATGCAGTTATATGAGAAGGAAAAGAAAAAAAAAACAATATATGATATCACATAGAGTGTGTAACTCTCAATTATATATTAATATTGCAATTGAGTATTGAGTTGTTAAAAAAAAATAAAAAAAATAATGAGTACAAGTTTATGTATGTGGCTCAATGTTGAACACTTGCAGACAGGGAATATAGCCGTAATGCTCCAACATAAGACCCTGTCTGTATGGAACTTAAGAAGGATTGGGCTATGGAAAAGAGAGATCTCCCCAGAGTGGCATTAAAACAATATTTAAAAGTGGGTTTAGTAATAAACCCTTATATGTTAAGGGCAATAACTTACGTGTCTCCAAACGGTCACCTTCATAGGGCCACATAAAAATTAAGGGTAAGACAATGTACTTTACAGTTAAAAATGAGACAAAGACAGCTAAATTTGTACAAGATGTACATTATTTACAATATGTACAGGACTATATGCATTTATATATTTAAAATACATGTTGCCACTCTGGAGGGTTGAAAGAAGGAGAGATTTTATGGAAGTGTAGGCCGATGTGGGTGGGGGAAAAGGAGAGCCAGCAGGGGTGGTGTCACTCAGTTGTACTAAGGGAGGTAATTGTGATGATGAAGTCTACAATGGTTGTTTCCCCTGGACCAGAGGGAGTGCACGGTAAATGAAAAATAGTTTGTATACTATTGAAGGAAAATTGATAATGGTAAGATGTAAAAATGGTTAAAAGACCATATTACCTAGATACGTTAAGATAAACCCAAAAAGCTCTAATCTATCCAATATTATTAGTATACTGATGATAACATTGGAGGAAATAATACTAAA
The DNA here is from genome assembly GCF_020536995.1 of Dreissena polymorpha. NCBI lineage: Eukaryota > Metazoa > Mollusca > Bivalvia > Myida > Dreissenidae > Dreissena > Dreissena polymorpha. The sequence continues at coordinate 14,650,458 of NC_068360.1, forward strand.
GTACCTTATATGGTATCCAAAATGACGATTAGACAGTAAAACCGAGGCAATTTGCTATATAAAATAGCAATTTAATATAAAAATTAGGATATTTGCTATAAAAGTAGCAATTTTAACATGAGTTAAGACAATAATAATAAAATTAAGGCAATTTGCTATATAAAATAGCAGTTTTCACAAAAATAAAGAAATTGCTACACAAGATAGCAATTATAATAATCCTTAATGTACTCCAAGGTATAAGATTAGTACTTTCAACAAGGTTGACAATACTTTGTCAAAATTAGGATATTTGCTATAAAAGTAGCAATTTTAACATGAGTTAATGCAATAATAATAAAATCAAGGCAATTTGCTATATAAAATAGCAGTTTTCACAAAAGTAAGGAAATTGCTGCACAAGATAGCAGTTATAATAATCCTTAATGTACTCCAAGGTACAAGATTAGTACTTTCAACAAGGTCGACAATACTTTGTCCTAGATAGGGCTAAATAGGTGTTTATAATGGTATAAGGCCCTGCACCGTGCACTCCAGTCCGACATGGTTCTTCGAGTTTGAAGGGGAAAGGGTGGGGTGTCAAAGAGGAAGAGAGGGGGTGCAATGCAGCCAACAATCCCAGGTTACTGGACAGCCTCGTCCTTTCTTGTAGTAAGAAATGCCATAAAATATGATTATATTAAAAAACTGAAAAATGTAAATGGTGGACTAACGTCATGCTCTCATAAAAAATGTATTAAAATAAAGAAGACCAGGTCAATGCCATTGGCCTGATTTAGAAAGGGCGGGGTAGAACAATAAACCCATTAAAAACTAAAATAAAGGTTGTGTAAAAGCGACACAAATCCAACACAATTATTTGATTACATCAGGTTTGTGCAGAGATTACACATTTTTAAAAGAAAACAGTCACAAGACTGTATAATTAGGTGGGTGTTGGCTGCTCTCCCTCCCCCAATGACCTAGATTTTGTCAGTTATTTGACAATCTAGTAAGTATTTGGTGAGGGCAGAGAAGACCGGGCCCCTAGCTGCTCCCTTGGGGTCTAGCACGTTGGTAAGGTTAAAAACTAGTCCATGGGAGTGCAATGCAGCTTCAAGGTGGTCCCTCTGCGCCTTATGGTTAGGACAGTGTAGCAGCATGTGGGGCGCAGTGAGAGGTTCCTGGCACCTAGGACATGCAGGGTCTATACCGAGGACATACTTTCCTGCGCCACCGGGTAATAGGGTGGTTCCCATCCTCAGGCGCGTGATGGCTCTGTCAAGCACAATGCTTGCTGAGTATCTGTCAGGCGGCCTGAGGGTTTTCGCAGGTCTAGTAAAAGTATGTCGACGGGAAGACAAATTGTCGGTCCGGAGATTCCACTCGCCCAAAACAAATTTCTTTGTCAGGGAGTAGATCTCAGAAGGTGCCAGGGGTTCCCCAACACAGGGTTGGCATATTGACCGGTCAATTGAGTATTGACCGGTCCGGCGGTCAATACCCGGTTAAAACCGGTCAATACTGGTCATTACTGGTCAATTGAAAATTGTAGCATTTAAACATTACAAAGGAGCCATTTTGTATTAAATCAATAATTATTCTGAGTTATTTATTGTATAAAAATATTTAAAGCTGTAAAAAGTTACTTCTTTATTATTTATGGAAACAGCCTCAAATACATGAGGACTAAGGCAATATCTTTATCTCAGTGTATCACATCTGTTACTAAATTATTATTACTATTGTAGGTACCATAGCATTTCACTTATCTATTGATATATCTATTTGATAAGCAGATGGACAAACAGAACTCTTGTGTATTCTTGGGTTATAAATCTGGCCTCTTAGTTGGTAATAAAATGCATGCAGTGTTACGTCTCTGATATTGACGATTAAGCAAATCTGCCCTTTGGCTATTTCATATCACTCACACAAAAGAACATTACATTGTACTTGCTATTAATTTAATAGTTACTTCTAACTTGTTTCCTTTCTGTATTAAGAGGTTTTTTTCCCCTTTCATATTAAAAAGTTCAATTGGTATTCAATTGAATAAACAATCAAAGTTCTTGATTTTGCCAACAAATAATGTTTTCCAATTGTGGGTCTACTCTTCTTTATTATTCAATTATTTTTTTTCTTTTAATAATGATTTCTTATTATGTTTTTATATTCTTATATTAATAAAAAATAAAGTTTTTTTTCACTATTTTGTTTAAAAAGTATTTAAAGAAATCAATGCAAGAATACATGACAAGTAAGGATTGTGTCAAAAAGGTGCCATTTAAGGCCCTATTATCAGTTTTGGGTGCCCCAACCTGTATAGGTGAGAAGACTGTTAGAAGACTGTGGGGACAGTGGGGTATGTGGAACACCTCATACAGAACACAGTAATTGACAGGTTCTTGTTGAATCAAGCACAGAATTATCTGAGCATCATAATTCATTAGAATTGAAAAAAACTTCAATCAACCAGAAAATTCAATTGACCAACTTTGACTTATTTGCAAAATTTTGAGAGATTGGCCTACAAATTGCATGAACAGGTATAAAATAGTGGGTATTAATAGCTTAAGACATTATTGGCAACATGTCTGTTAAATTTATACTATCAATATTGTTTAATTAGGCATGGAATATAAATTAAAATTGGGGGTAAAGTTCAATCGACCAGTATTGACCAGTAATGACCACTTCGGGAGTATTGACCGGGGCGGTTTTAACCGGTAAAACCGCCGGTTAAAACCGAGGGCGGTCGATTGGTGCCAACCCTGCCCCAACATCTACTGCCCCCCTCAAGAGGCCCTCTTTGGCCCCCCTGTCGGCCTGTTCATTCCCACTGATGTTGACATGTGCTGGACACCATACTAATGTGACCTTTAAAGATTTATCTAGGCACTGTTGATGAAGTTCCAAAATGCTAGCTAACTTCATCAACAGTGCCTAGATAAATCTTTTAAGGTCACATTAGTATGGTGTCCAGCACATGTCAACATCAGTGGGAATGAACAGCTTTGTAACTTACTAGCAACTACATTTGTAAAGTATAATAGGAGACCCACATACAGACTATCAACCAATCAGAAGAGCCCGACTGATGAGAAACATTTACATGATATTGATGATTACATGGAGCTACATCTAGCCAGTGATTCCATGAAAGAATGTTGGTTTGTATATGTTGTTTGATTTTAATTCCAATAAAACTAATTTAACAACAGATTGACATATCAAACTATATCAAATGTGTGTGTTTAAGTTTTTTTAAGGTGTATTTATTAACAGGGTCATAATCAATGATGGGCATGCATGCTATAAGTCTTTACTGCAATTGTTGAGCACAGCTTTGTATTCATCTGATATGTTATATAGACTTTAACAATATTCTTATAACTAAATAAATAAACCTGTCAAATGATGTGATCCTATATAGATACAAGCTGATGTCACACAACTATATACTCATTATGGCTATTTAAAACCTGACAAAGAGCAAATGACCCAGGTTTAAAACCATACTTCCACTTTCATTTTATATTTACAAAATTTGCATGATTATCATATAAATATGTTGTATTTATGGTACATAAGTATATGAGTGTTATCATTATTTATTTATAAATTGTATTTTACTGCATTGCATTTTGTCTCAACTTAGAAAATAATGTTGTTTTTTTCATTTTAAAGACATTTGACCTGGGGTCAATCTATTTTTAGAACCTCATTTTCATTTTTCCCACAATGCACCATCTACGGGGAGATAGCAATGGCGAAGAACCTCGTCAAAACATTGCTCCGTAAATTTTGACGTATTTCGTGCGTCAGTGGACATAAAGCCATTCTACGCGTGCTGGATTTACTCCGTGCATGTATCGAGGAATTAAAACATCGCTTTGATTGTGGATTAAACGTTCACAAAGGCGTGTTTACCTTGATGTTTTGCGGAGGGTCCTCCAAAGTCAAAAGCATGTATCTATCCCAACGACTGTTCGGATCGCGCCCTCTGATCTAAATAAAATAATAATGCCAGTTAAAATTGCGTTGTTAATTGTTAATGTCACCGCAATGTATATCAATAAAATTCAATGCCGAATAGCGCGTGTGTGTTTGTTTACCTTCATAAAATTCTCAACTGAGGATTTAGCAATGTCGATCATTGATGTCCCCAAATATGTGCGTTGGTTCATAGACGCACTGGTGTCTACTAAGAACAAAATAATAGTCATTGTAAAGTAGACAGCCTTATGTTTATTTCCAAGTTGTTTCCGGAAGCCCAGAGGGCCTCAAATCGCGTTAAATCGTGTAAATTCCGTCCGCATTCGACAATGTCGCAGCCCGGTTTGGCTGCCTAAATTCAGCAGCTTAGCACGCCACGAAATGTGAGCACGTGACCTGGTCGCCATTATTGTTTGATTGGTTGATATTTTCGTTAGGGAGAAATAATGGTCAATTGAATCATATTTCTGAATTTAGAATGGGTATAGCTTATTGTTACTATTACGTTATGATTCTAAAATATATTAATATATTAAATGAATGTTAAAAAGAAAATGACATTATTTCATTATTATGATCATCCACTCCCGCAAAAGTGTGTCATTTAGTTTCAGTTCCGCCTGACCTAGTTTCGAGGGCGTATCGATTAGTGTAATGTTTACTTTTTTTTTTACATTTAATAATCTATATATTTAATTATGCGATTTTTCAGTCAAGTGGGTAGAAATACAAAAACACACACTACTCTGTTAATATAAGTAATGCATAAACACAATTACCACTCGTGTAAAAAAACGAGGCCCGATATATTCGAAAGGGTCTTCGTAATTAACTACATGTATTTGGCTCATGCTACATACAATAAATGGGACGGATCCGCCAAGCCAGCGTGAGTAGCGGATCCGTGGTCTAGTGGTAACACACTAGCTTCACAATCCAGAGATCGCTGGTTCGATCTTCCGCTGCACCTAACATACTACCTCGTCTTTCGCATGAGACGTTAAACCGAGGTGCAGTGTACTAGGTCCTATACACCGGGCACTAAAAGACCCAGGGTCACCTCTGGAACGGGGTGACTCCTGTATCTTGCACTATCCCCCGTAACCAACTAACACGTCTTTCGGGGGCGATGGCCATATGGGTGACAATCCCGGTGCACTCGATAAAAAACAACAAGCCAGCGTGCATTTCCCGAGTTGGGTAGAGGGGAGGCACGTGCAGTTAAAGGGACGTGGCGTTGTAGACAATCCCTACTGATATCTTAGCAATCAAAAGATGGCCATTGTATTTCATAAATTCGTTCGTTCGTTCATTTATTCAAACAACGAATCTTTTTAAAGTTTCTTGACGTAGAAGATCAATATAGTTTTATATGACTCGGTCTTATTAAAAAAAAGTATAACTTGTGACGTAACAACACCTGCATTTACGGAAACGATGAAAGAACATGCATGCATGATTTCAATATAATCGAGCGGTGTTTTGTCTTTTTTTTTTCAATTATGTTAACTTCGTTCAAATTTTATGTATATATTAAATATTTTTTAAATTATTCTTGATATTGCAAATGTGACGATTTACTTAAAAAGTTAATATTGCAGTGTTCGCAGTGTTTTCCATCGTTTACTTTTTTACAACCCGCATTCATTGGGGTCAATTGCTTTACTTTAAACTGCAATACGCTCAACACTTCAAACGCTAATTTACCACCATATAATAATATCTTTAATTAAAACGATAAATTTCGTGTATTGACAGACTCAAAGTTTCATAACGAATACCAGTATACTTATTTAAGAATTTTAATAAATCGCTAAACACGGTCTTTGTATTTTTTATTTGTTTTATTTATATTGAACGGTAAATTTATGAATAGATTAATGTTATGGTTGGTTAATGTTACGCACTTCATACCCAGATACCCATGTGCTTTCCGGGAAAGACCCTTCTTTACGTAGATCCGTGACGTCACTGCCTTTCCTGTTCATAAGACTTTATTATAGTTGTCTAAGTGGGGTCGCATATAACATCTGTTATAATGGCAAGCATTGGCAGTAGTCAGCCAGCTTCAGTTTTCCACGTCGGGTCTCAAAGGCGACAGTGAAAGATGTAAAGAGGCACAGGTGTGACGTCTGCATTTTTTATTCATATCGTTAACTCGACCCAGTAACTTAATTGTTCCCACGATTTAGTAACTAGTGGAAACGAAAAAGGGACATAGTACGGCTCTATTGGTTATTGTCAGCTCGGGTAGTGCTTAAATGTACATCGGGTACCCTTAAGTATACTTAAATGTACCCCGGGAACGGTAACGGTAAAATTACTAATAATTAAATGTACCCTGCAAATGTTGAATGTTCCCAAGTTTTATTCCCGCCAAAAATCCGATGGCGTAAAACGCTCTACGAAATACGAAACAAAAATTTCCTGAAACAAAACCTGCCTCAACATGCTTTTTTAGTATGAGTTTCGATAATATAGAGGCCATTTCATTTGGGGAAAAAGGCCGACAACGAACTATTCAGCATTATTATTCCCCGGTTCGTTTTAATATATTTTCCGTACCCGGGGTACAATTAAGTATACTTAAGAGTATCCGGGGTACATTTAAGTAGTACCAGAGCCGCCGATGACCAATCGAGCCCTAGTGAGTCGTGCAAACGAGTAAGAAATTCTGGGTTTTAGTAAGTCTTGAGAACGTCTAAGTAAGTCGTGGAAACAATGATAATTACCGATAACTAGTTTTTAACTATCGATAACTAGTGGGAACGACTTAGTAAATACGTCGTTGGAGCGAGATAACTAACTAGCACATGATATCGACACACTCAACCAATCCAAATACATGTTGTTTAACCAAATATCTTTCAAGAAACATGTGTATTTATAGATCTTTGGTTTAACTCATGTATCAAAATGACTCACACACTGTGGCTAATATAATTTTGGAGGACATAATTCATAGTCGCGCTTTTAGATGCTTTTTAAACGGTGTGGATTCTTATGCCGTTAGCACTGTTTCAGATTTTGAAAAGGGCAAAATTGAGGTGAAATGTGTTGAACGTGACAATTGCTATACCTGTAATAACGATATAACATAAGGCTTGATTGGTCTCGATTGGTCATTGTCGGCTCGGGTACTACTTACATGTACCCCGGGTACTCTTAAGTATACTTACATGTACCCCGGGTACGGTAAATATACTAAAACGTACCCGGGAAATTTCACGCTAAATCGGTCGTTGTCGGCATTTTTTTTGTTATTATTATATTCACATTTATGTATATTTTCAGTTAAATGGCCTCTATATTTTCGAAACTCGTACTCAAAAAGCATGTTGATGCAGTTTTTTTTAAGAGAAGTTTGTTTAAGATAATTGGTAGCGCGTTTTACGACATCGAATTTTTGGCGGGCATATAACTAGGTACAGTCTAAAATCGACTAGGTACGATTAAGTATATTTACCGTACCCTGGGTATATGTAAGTATTCTTAAGAGTACCCGGGGTACATGTAAGTAGTACTCGAGCCGACAATGACCAATCGAGCCTTGCTTGGCGCTATACGAGCATGCGGGGTGTAGACTTGGGCATGCGCAGTACAGATATAAGCCATTATTCAACACTACTAATAGGTTACCTCGATCCCACGAGTTGTTTGTTCTTTGTTGTTGTTTTTGTTTTTAACAATTGTTAAGTCTTTCCACGACTTACCATTGTCGTGCCCATGTCCTACTTAAATTTAAACACTTGACCGGCGCATTTGTATACCTGACCCGGACATTGGTTCCTACATTTTTTCCCATGGTATCACTAGCAATTCGGGTAATCGTTCCTACGGTATGTCGACACACCGGAAATCGTCCTAACGTTATGATGATACCCCGGACAATTGTTCTTACTTCATATTGACACCCCGGACACTGGTTCTTACGTTATTTTGATAGCCCGGACACTGGTTCTTATGTTATGTTGACACCATGGACAATGGTCCTTACGTTATGTTGACAGCCCGGACACTAGTTGTTACTTTATGTTGACACCCCGGACACTGGTCCTTACTTTATGTTGACACCCCGGACACTGGTTCTTACGTTATGTTGACACCACGGACAATGGTTCTTATGCTATGTTGAAACTCCGGACAATGTTTCTTATGTTATATTGACAACCCGGACTTTGGTCCTTACAGTTCATTGGCAGTCCGTACAGTGGTTTATGCATTATAATGACATTATGAATATTGATTTATACATTATTGCTGACCCGGACATTCGACTCTATATATTATTTAGAATTAATACTGGATTTCTTTATCAACTCAAACAGGAGAACTTCGATGGGTTTCAGATAGGAACTTAATGTTGTCAATCATGAAGGGATCTGATTTTGTCAATCATGAAGGGATCTGCGTCATGTAATCGAAGTTTGCAACTGTTCACATGTTTGACCTGAAATCAAAGGATACAATTACATGTAGCTAAATTGAGCAAAGACTATGGCATTAGTATTCATATTTAAATTAAAACGTGTGTTTCTTGCAAATTGTGTATCCGAAAATAAACGGGTTTAATACCGATAATGTCCTCTACGCCAACGGTGTATTCAGGTTCAATATTCCATTGAAAACGTGTTTAACCAATAATCGTTACCTACAGTGGTAGTATCAATCAGTGGGTAAATTTGACACCTATCATGTGCGAGCCGTGTATCATGTTGACAGATTGGTGTCACATTAAAGGCAATCAAGGCAAGGCGAAAATACAGGGAAGTCACTGTATTAACCTTTGACCCAACGAAAAATTATCCTCTGGGCAATTTCTCACTCGGTCTTTTGAATGTGATGTTATTAAAATAGCGTGTGTTTTCTTTGCTATAAAAATGCTGTTTCGTAAGCATGAGAATGACCATGGCCGGTAAGCGTTGTGGTTGGTACACGGCGACTACACGCTCTTCTCGCCTATGCGACCCCGTGTTCGATCCCCGTACAAGGAACCATGTGGGTTTTGTTAGTGGTTTACCATACCGGAAAGGTGGAGTATAATCATGGTACTTCGCCACCCCCACCCCCCACCCACCCTTCCACCCCCACAAGACAATTCCGCGCCAAAAGTGAACAACGTTCGTCAGGTCAGTAAGTTAACTCATTTATGCCTAGCGTCTAGAAAAAAGGTCTTGGCAAACAGCGTAGACCCAGATGCGACGCCGCATAATGCGGCGTCTCATCAGGGTCTGTGCTGTTTGCTTAAAGGAATTTCTGTAAGAAAAATTCTAAATATAGAAATAAATATACTAGACATCCTAATTTTGGAAATTAATTGATCCAATTTAGAAGGATGGGAAGAGTCCACTAGGCATAAATGGGTTTATTTAGTATGAGCGCTTGGATACACTCAAAGTCCACAGATCTTGCAATCTACTGCTTACAATGCACACAAGCTGTATCGATTTCTAGAGTTGACTGTGAAACTGTTGAATCCGCTTAAAAAAATGCAATCGTCGTTCTATTTGACTTGACATTTCTTTAACGCCTTACTACAAAAAGTGTATTGTATTGAATTACGTGTTAATGTGCATGAGTAACATTGTTTAATTTTAGATTGCACGTTTACTATTTCGCGCAGTTTTGGTATTTACACAAAAACTAAAATTCCATTTATACATTCTCGGACCAACTGGCGAGAAAATAAATCATGAATATATTGGACAATTACTCTGCTCGAGAAAGGTCAGAACCGGGGGTTAAACAGCTATGCCGATTCGAAAAACAGCCTGCTAAACACCAACCTAGTCCCAATCAATGCTAATTTTTCAACGTTAATTGCGTACGCAATTTCAATTTTGCGAATTGCACTTGCATATCAGACTTAAAGGGGCCTTTTCATAGATTTTGGCATGCATTGATGTTTGTCATTAAACGCTTTATATTGATAAATGTAAACATTTGATCTAAAAAGCTCCAGTAAAAAAAATAACAATAAAAAAAAGAAAAACAAGTAACCCTCAACTGGGCTGACCTCTGGATTCTTGGAGTAAAAGTCTACCGCTTAGACCACTCGGCCATCCGTGCTCATGCAATGATGGATGTTTTTTATACTTTATATAAGCAATCCCCGAAGTATCACAAAATAAAACGACGACAACAGAACTCTCCAAAATTGTTCAATCGTTTCGCGTTGGAACGCTTTATAATTTTCAGGTTTTAAATCATCAAAAGATGCATATAATTGACATTTTAGAGCATGGTTAATGTTCAGTATTACTGTTTCCTCACAAATATCATAACTAAAACGAAAATTTGCGATTCTGAAACAACTTTTTTTTAATTTTGTCAATTTACCAAAACGTGAAAAAGACCCTTTCAATGATAAGCGATTGACATATAGCATAAACCGATTTGCTAATAAAATAAACTATATGTGGTTAATGAAATGCGACTAAAAGTAACAATTAAAGTTATAAATATTTTTCAACACGAACTAATTAACAAACTTCAAATGCAATAAATATACAATTTAACAATACAAAATATATGTTAAAATATACACTGTGTGAAATCATTGCAGCAATTTTGACATTTCTATAGGTTCGTGGGTAAGATAAAGAAGTTGGTTTATCAAAATGCAAATAATCAGAAATTATCGAAATTCACATACATTTTGAATATTAATTGTATTTAAATCCCACCATTTAAATAGCTGAAATAATATAACATGAATTTGATAAATATGTTGCTTTAAGTAAATTTCAGTAACACGAACAAGGGTAATATAATTATGAACACGTATACATTATTGAACGCATTTTGGAAATGACTCACAATACATATTCTGCAGACTTTCGCTTACTCATATTTCCTAGTGTGCACTAAAAGCGCAAGTTTCTGTCGACGTACGTAACCAAATACCCGGTTCGTACGTAACCAAATACCCGGTACGTACGTGACCAAATACCCGGTACGTACGTAACCAAATACCCGGTTCGTACGTAACCAAATACCCGGTACGTACGTAACCAAATACCCGGTTTGTACGTAACCAAATACCCGGTACGTACGTAACCAAATACCCGGTACGTACGTAACCAAATACCCGGTTCGTACGTAACCAAATACCCGGTACGTACGTAACCAAATACCCGGTACGTACGTAACCAAATACCCGGTTCGTACGTAACCAAATACCCGGTTCGTACGTAACCAAATACCCGGTACCACATCTAAAATCCGTTTTTACGATCTTTTTCATAATAAATTAACATGTATCGAAGGAGATGTATTGTAGTGTATAAATGATAATCAACATTCAATACCACCTGTTTAGAACTGTTACTTAAGCTTGTTTTACATAAACAATACTGGTATTTGTAGTATGTGTTATATTTAGGAGATTAGTTTTGTTCTGTACTTTATTACCACTGCTTTTTTTGGAAATTGTGTCGCGTGTTCGGGCTATGTTCAAAACGTCAATCTTAAAGCAGGTCCCTTTACAGACAATCGTTGACAGGTCCGTTCAGATTTAACAAAATGATCGGATGATTAGTGCCCATGGTGAAACATTTATGAGGATGTATATCTATGCCTGGAAGAAATATAAAATAGTCCTTAACATTCCAGGCTCGCTTCTCAACTAGGTGACCCGGGTTCAAGTTCCGCTCCCGGCAGCATGTGAGTTTGGTTGGTGGTCACCATACCGGACAGGTGGGGTTTCCTCCGGCTTCCCCCCAAAACACAAGACCAAACCAAAATTGAAAGCACAACTGTCAGTGGCAACGAAAAAGCTGGAAATTGCATATACAATTCAAAATTCGTCCCAACTTTCCAATCGAGAACCCTCGGACAATTCCGCCATAACGGCGACGGTGTGGTGTAGCCCACTGTCCGAAGCGTTCAGATTGCCCAACTTTCGTGAGACTAGTAAGTTAATACGGTAGAAGTGATGGGGCACATTTCGGGCCCACACATAATGCAGCCTATGGCTCGGAATGGACCTCATAAATCTTAAAATACACACACTCATATTCCAAATGAGATTTAGACACTTGTACCGTATACTGTATGCATGTTAGCACTTATGATTGAACAATATTCATTACGCAGACAAAGAGCCGCCAAATTGTAATATTGTTTCAATTGTAAAGAGTCAAAAAGCATTCTCACTGAAATAAAATTGTTGCTGAAGCAAATAGCGCATTTCATAAATGCTGCAACCTGCATACAGAATTTATGTCAGTTAAATGTTCGCCTCAAATATAGTTCTTGAGATTATTGTCAATCCATTTCTTTTCCAAATATCGATCGACCAATCGGCCCGCCATTTTCCTCGATAAGCTAAATGTTGTGTCTCGTAATATTTTTATGTGTGCATTCTTCGAAAAAAAAGCGTAAATACAAATGAGCTGTGCAGTCCGCACAGGCTAATCAGGGACGACACTTTCCGCCTAAACTAGATTTTTGCTTAGAAAATACTTTCTGTAAACAGAAAATATCATACAAGCGGAAAGTGTCGTCCCTGATTAGCCTGTGCCGACTGAACAGGTTAATCTGGGACGACACTTTACGCACATGTATTAAACCCCTTTTTCACAGAGCACGGATCAAATGGTTTAACGGTGTCAATGGAGTTTAAGTAACTCAGGGAGTCTGTAGCCAGAGTGATTACCGGTAGTTGGATGCGTTGAATTTATACCACTTCAATAGCCAAAACTTGATCTTGACAAGTGCGATTGTCAGCTGCCATGTGTTGAATTACCGAATTTCCCGTTATAAAACGTTACCTTATTTAATTATATGACCCATATCATTTTTGTGAACCACTTGTGTCCCGTATAAAGATTGATAAATTCCATAATAAAATATTAATTAAATTATGTTTATGTGTATAAACATGGGGATTTCCAGTACCCGCTCTGCGTAACTAAAATTCGTGTTATAAATCACTACTTTGTGTCAAAAACAAGTGAAAACAATGTTCTGTTAATATTTCATAAAATGCATCGATAAATGCCACCGTAGAAATGTTATTTATTACTAATGCCACATTAACAAGTGCTAACTTGGGATATGTCAGCATGTGCGAGCGTCTGCTACTGACAGCTTCAATTTGTAGCAATACCGAAATCCGCGTTATAGGACGATGATTTATTTCAGAAAATGACCAAACTAGTTTGCTGTTTTGCACTTCAATAATAGTAATTGATCAATGTCCTATGAGTAATATCACGTATTTCGATTCACGCTCAGCGTCGGAAAGCGTGTTTGACTTACCAAAATCTCAGTTATAAAACGCTACTTCGTGTCTAATACATGTGAAAACAATGTTTTTTAATAAATATGTTTGTGAATAATTTCGGTAAATTTCATGGTAGAAGTGTTATTTATTAATAACATCACCACATAGTAACATGGAGGATTCCGGTACCCCCGAAAGAGTCTGAGAGCATGTTTAACCCTTTACCACCTAGATTCGTATTTTCACGCATGTGTAGTCCCTTAGAAAGTTATATATAATTTTTTAAAGGCATTTCTTACTAAATTTAAGTTTTTAAAGCTTCATTTCCAATCCTAAGATACTGATGAGCAGCAAACAGCATAGAACCTGAACATACTTTTCTGGTTTTATGCTGTTTGCACATAGTCGTTTTTACTTTGCTTCCGAGTGCGAAAGGGTTAGCTAACCGAAATACCCCTTTAAGATAGGTAGATCTAATGTAATTTATTATATTTTTATTTTATTTTTTTTGCGTTTGCAAATACATGTAGATAAATGATACAAAACCATTTTACCAGTTTTAAAAATGATGAAAAGAAATTTGCGTCAAAGTCATCACGAATGTCGTTTTATTTATAAGTAGGCTATATACGCCAATTTTTTGTTATCTTGTCGATGTTACCTCAAGGTCACGTGATTAATTGGCGCAGCGATCGTCTGCCAGGCTGAATGTTAATGGGCCCGAGTTCGCGTAGTTCAGGACATACGCCTTCCGTTATTTGTCCCCAATCTGAAAAGATCAGGATTTATTAATCTTCTGTCGGGCCTCACAACACATGCAAAAACATTGCCTTAAAATTGCAACAACTTTATTTTTTTAATTACTGGAAATAGTAGCTATGATTACCAACGAATCCGAAACATGTCCATTTGTGTTTGACGAAATTAATGAGTCATCTTCGCAACCAATGCTGCATTGTGGTCGCAGCACCCCTACTTAGTTTACACATTAAACTCGCGATTTTTTAAAAGTAATTTCAGCTATGAATAATAACTGTTATTTCCATCTATTTAGTATGTGTGTGATTTTTTTACTTTATGCATACTCAGTTTTTCTGTGGTGGGGAATCGAACTGTCTTGAGAAAAAAACCTTCATATCTGGCATCGTGACCAACAATCAATTAGTTCGCATACGCAGAGAGAAGGGATCAAATCCGGGCCGCCCGGGTGAGAAGCGTGCGCAGCAAACACCAGATGTTGTTTACTGCTGAAAACGACCGACACATAAACTGAAAAAAACAACAAACAATTGCAAGCTGTATATATTTCGGAAATAAAGGACGAGTGTAAGATACGAATACAAGAACAATAAATTCATAAAATTAAGGTATTATATGTGTTAATATGAGCTCAGGATTTATGGTTTTCTACTAATATTTTTTAAAAGGTGTTGCTTCAGTTACTTTGTTATTTAAATATTAAAGATGTAAAAAAACACGAGGAAATTCTGTTAATGCGACCGACAGGTAGACACGAGTGCCGCAGTGCACCGTTCGATGGCTTTTGCTTCATAATTGTGTTCACCAACGAATGATGCGCTCGTGCTGGTAATTCTCCTGCTTAACGCGCTGCTCATAATTACAGGGAATACATATTATTGCGAATGGCGGGCCTTATCGTTGGTGATCAACTAAAGTACATATATTTTGACCGCGTATATGTCACAAGCAATAAGCAATTCACATTTGCCCGACACGAAATACGTTGAATACAAGGTTTTTGCATATGTCTTCTGATTTCGAGCTATCAGAAATATGCATTTCTGTTAAATATTTGGGCCGTGTTCTGTGAAAAGGGGGTTTAATGCATTTGCGTAAAGTGTCGTCGCAGATTTGCCTGTGCAGTCCGCACAGGCTAATCTGCGACGACACTTTCCGCAGAAACAAGATTTTTTCTAAGAAGAGACTTTCTTCAAACGAAAAATATCATAAAAGCGGAAAGTGTCGTCCCTGATTAGCCTGTTCGGACTGCACAGGCTAATCTTGGACGGCACTTCACGCACATGCATTGAGTCCCCTTTTCACAGAGCACGGCCCATTGGCATTTCCACAGCATGTGTTTGCAGGTAGTTGGTCGACTTTCGCCTGAAGATGCAGTCAGTTCCTGGCTTTGAGAAGTACCTTGGTAGTTGTATAAAAATATACCTTCATACTCATGTTTCAAGGTTTGAAAAAATACATTGTTCTCGATAATTGTTATCAGTCTAAAAGATGTATCAGTCTAAAAGACATTCATATCTTTGTATTAATGACGTCCAGTCAATAAAAACAGATCTGTACTTGCCATATGTCATCAATTTGTTTGTGAAAGCTTTGCCGTAATAAACTTAAAAAGTATACCGGTACGCATCTGAGCCACGTTCTGTGAAATCCGGGCTTAATGAAAGTTCGTTAAGTATCGTGCCAGATTTGCCTGTGCAGTCCGCACAAGGCAATGTCTGCCTAGACTAAATTTTCGTTTAGAAGATACTTCAGTAAACCATGAATGCGGAAAGTATCGCCCGTACAATCCGCACAGGATTATCTGGTACAATACTTTACGCACAAGCATTAAGCCCGGTTTTCCCAGAGCGGAGCGCATTGCTTTCCGGAACATTTTTTTTATCCCCCCCTGCATTCGATATACACTTACGTTCACTGCTTATTAAGCATTTCGAGTTCAAGTTTGACCTTGATCCTTAACCTGGGAACCTAACCTTGAATTTTGCTCGCGAAATAGTCGTAGGATGTTGAACATGTGTTGATTTAAAGTGTTAATGGGCTTTTAAGTTAGCGCCAAGATTGTTGCACGCGGCACGTCCTTGTGATACGACCATCATTTGTGTTGATTTTTTTTTAATCCCACCATGCAATATTTTTTTATAATTATGCCCGGACGCAAAATATTGACACAACCGACCAACTTATCAACCAACAAAAAGCAGCTTATCAATGTGTATCCCCCACCCTTATGTTTGGGTAGGAACACAATCATATTAACCCATTTATGCCTCGTCGAGTCTCCCATCCTTCTAAATTGGACCAATTTATTTCCAAAATTAGGGATGTCTAGTATATTTATTTCTATATATAGAATATTTCTTACAGAAATTCATTTTAAGCAAACAGCGCAGACCCTGATGAGACGCCGCATCATGCGGCGTCTCATCTGGGTCTACGCTGTTTGCCAAGGCCTTTTTTCTAGACGCTAGGCATAAATGGGTTAATCTAACATTTATACCAGCATCTTATTTGAAGTGTGTTAATGTTAAGTTTTTACAAGCACATCGGTTGTGTTTCCTTATAAGATAACTGTTGATGTATTCGCGTTTGCAATTTGAATAAGCAGTTCGTGAACGAGCATAAAATAATTATTTACTTTTGAGCCCATGGCTGTATGGGTTTTAACTAAACGAAATTGGTCATTGAATTGAAGCTCGCCGGAGACGGTAAGTTAAGTTCATTGTGTAAATGTGGATTGTTTGCCTATTATGCATATTATTTGGGTGCTTCATATATTTTTTGGTTAAACGTTACTACTACTTATAGAACTACCATCACTTCCACTGCTACTTCTACTGCTGCTGCTTCTTTTTTATAAATCTTATAATGATTCCTTATTCGTTATAAAGGACATGAATCAAATCCGCTGCCATTTTTTTTATAAAATCGGTTAATCAAGCCTTCTCTGTTGTTTATATGTGTGTGCGTGTGCGTGTGTGTTCGTTTCGAAGTTTGTTAGGTCCCTCCTGCCATGTTTTGCATTTTGTGAGTGCCCGGGGTTTGCCCCAATACTCTTACATAATAAACGTTTTAACTAAATTTTGAAATATAGCTGCAATGTCCATCGATATTTGTTTTCTTTACTGAAATATATATTTAATTTGTGTGTAGTCTTTTGTTGGGTACAGGGGGGGGGGGGGGGGCTAATTACCCGGAGGCAACTCGCAATCTTCCGAGAACGGGATTGAACTCGGGAGGCCCGATGAGAAGCGCGTGTACTAACCACTGCGTTGAAAACTTATCATCCATACACATACGGAAGTATTATCCATAAAATACATAATCAATCGAAATACTTCTATCCGTCTCCAAACGATATATAGTTTAATGCAGAACAGTATTATAACATAATAACCAAAAAGCTCTCATCCATGTACACATGTATGTTTAAAAAAAGTAGAAATCCGGTCGGTGTATCCCATAAACGAAGAAATCAGCCTTAACCGGTTTCTACCAAATGTACGAAAACCATATACGCAGCTCTATATCATACCTGATCACATTTAACCGAGGACGCATGCTTTCATCGCGACACAGATAGATAGTATCGTTGGCATAATTTATTTTTTACGCCAGATTTTGTTCATATAGACGGTTTCTCATTAATTAGGTGCACCATACCTGATGAACTTGCAAAAAATAATACGAGAAAATTGTTCATTAAATGTATTTCAAATGCTAGAACAAATCATATTCTACATGTACGTAAAATTTCATATGCATAACTCAAAGGGTTTATGAGTTATCGGTATATAAAGAACACTACCAATAGAGCGGAAAAATGTTTAAATGTCCGTTACAATACACCATCAAATGTTTAGGTTGGTTTATAACGTTTAATAACCGCAAAAACGGTGTCGATTATAATATGCAATTCATAAAACACATGAATTTAAAAAAACATTAACATAAAAATCATTTTTGCCAATGTTATTTTAATGTATACCTTTTGAAAATCTACCTATGAAAAACATTAATTTCCTTTTTACATGCTTTTCTAAATATTATGGATGTATAATTGCGTATTAACTTACTAAGAGTAGATACAGGGCTAAGAATATTGGTTAAAGAAAAATACGTCGATATTTTAACATCATTAACATTTCATGACATATCAAATGGTAGTCTATAGTATACACAGCATTTCAAATGTAACGACCATTTTTGTAACGGAAATTTAATAAAATATGATTTTTGAAACATTTATAAAACACATTTATAATTTCATTGAACAAATATGAATGATAATAAGAACTGACAATTAACATTATTTGAGGATATGTTGCGCTAAATTTACTCATAAAATATGTATTTTTATTTTTTACACATTTATTAATTTTTAATATCATGTAGTTTTTTAGTTTTTGAGTCTTTTTCTTACACATCTAATATGATTATATGATAAAAGTCAGACTAGTGCTAAACATTAATAATACTAAAACCAGTTCTGTATCGGATTGGGTTTCTTTTATAATTTATGTTTATTATTGCACTTGTTTAAAGCACCACGTAACGGAGATTTTTTGAGTAACGGATATTTTGTTCAGTAACCAAAGTCATTATTTATTGCTTGCCTCATACAATATCTTAAAAAAAGATTATAACTTTTTAAACGGTAATCTTAATGACTAAGAAAATATCAACAATCAACGTCAAATAAGTCAGGTTGACCCTTCATACTTGTAATCACCCTAACAATTTTGCATGTGAGCTTGAAAGTTTTGTTCAACAGATTGTAGAGCATCGTCGTCAAACTTGAACATTCTGTTGGACCTTCCTGTGGGAACTGGTGGAGGCATGGTGCAAAGAATATCTGTTTTGACAATCCATAACTGGTCTTTCTGGCTGGACCACTGAAACGACTGCTTCTTCTTTTGCACAAAGTTAATCTCAACTTCTCCGTTGGCAAGATCGCACACTTGCCCAATATACCATTTCCCCTGGTATATAGCAGCAACAAAATCATCCTTTTTGCACTCTACCTCAGATGGTGTAAGGTTTTCAAGAGGCCTTGAACTATTTTCAGCTACAAAATCATCCTGTTCGCACTCTATCTCAGATGGCATTGGGTTTTCAAGAGGCCTTGAACTATTTTCAGCAATAATCGTATTACTGTTGGTTGTTGGGCTTTTCATGTCTTCTTGGGTTGACGCCTTTGACCATGAACAACCCATTTGTCCTGTTAAGCAATCAGCACAGTAGCAGCTGGTATTCCGATATAATATCTTGCAATCACCCAAACCAACCACAGCATGCAGCTTCATAGTACCGGCTACCGACTTAATACTTTGACTGGCAACAGATACCGCTCTTGCTTCACAAATATCCCGAGAAACAAACCGGAAATTGACATTTGTCATATTCGATGTCTTGCCCCAGTTGTAGAAATCGCGCGCATCGCTTATGACGCACCTGCCGCTTCTGCTTGCCTCATCCGCCATCCGTTTGCTTGTGCCTCCTAATCCATCGCATGGACCTTTGCCATGCCCGCTTTCAAAGTAATTCCACCGGGCATGACATCCATATGTTTCAAAGTGGTTGGCAACTGCATTAAAAATATATTTGTTGCGGTACTGCGATGACGGCGAGTCGCTCCAGTAATGAACCATCTCCAGTTGCGGATCAATCAATTTCAACTCTGGAATGAGGTCATCGATGAAGGCCAACACTGTGGATGCTTTGTGTGAGGCCTCATCTGAGACTGTTACGAAACTTTTATGCAACAATTCACCATCAGCATTCTTCCAATATTCAACCATAGGGTGCAGTGTAACGGCTGACTGATTGAAATAGGCACTCTGCACTTCTTCGTGAGAACGACAGGTGTAGTTTTCTGCAAAATCAAGTTGTACGATAAAGTGATGTTCTGGTAATGTTTGCTTCAACAGTTTTATTTGTTCATACTGAATGTGAACTCTTTGTACATGTTCTTTAAAGTCACCTAGCTGTGTAGTTGTGTCATGAATAAACTTATCTCTGGGTACAATGTTTTCTACTATCCGCGTCACGGTCCGTTTTCTGCCTTTATTCTCTGTTTCTACACGCGTCCACTGACTTACCGACACCTCAACTGGTAGCTTCTTCATCAATATATCTTCAGAAATCTTTGTTTCAACAACTTTTTCTGGATTTGCGACAATCTCAATGTGTTTTCGCAGGGCCTTCACCAAAAGCGATGCATTTTGGTGTTTAAAGCATAAACATGAAACCCTTGACAGCATTGCTGTTTTATATATGTAAGATGGTCTAGATCGGCAAAATGTTGCAAAGGAAATGTCATTTGATGAGTTTTCTGCTTTGAATTTCAGATACAAATTTTTCAGGTAATCAGTTAATATATGCACCTGTTGCTTATATCCTGTTGCAGTCTTCTTTGCGTCACTTTTACCTGGTTGTGTGCGACTGTTGTCTTCACGCTTCATGAAGTTAATTACCTGTTCACGAGTCTTTTCAAGCTTACTCAGGCGCTTCTTAATTCCAATCTGATGCACTTTGCTATTGACTCTTTCTAGTTGATTTCGCCCAAGTCCGGTTTTCAAAGACAAGTATTTAATTGTTCTGTACTTTTTGGCTATTCTCCCGGCTACTATATTGTAAATTGCTGCTCTCTTATCTCTCGGTGTGTTCTTTTTTGACGCCCTAATTTCACTTACTAATACATTACTTAGCAGAATGGGACGCCTGAGTTTCTCTTTCTGTTCAGCAGTCAGATTTGCGGCCTCCATGTCTCGTTCTGTCTGTTTACTCGGTGTCAATTCAACACTTGGTACATGCTAAGTACTCTCAGTACTCTTTCTGACTCTCTGCAACGCTCTTTGTGTACTTTTTAACTTCGTTTTAAGCTTGTCTCTTTCTTGCTCAAGGATTCTTACTCGGGATACTGCAGCTGATCTATCTCGTTTCCACCGTTTCAGTGCTGCCTTTTGCCTTCCTCTGTTGATCTCGTTAAAATCTAATCGAACTAGTAATCTTCCGCGATCAGTTTCATTTCCTCCATTTCTAGTGTGGCGTTCGTCGCTTGTTTCTAATCCGGTGTCTTCTACACTTCCCCGACTTTCATAACCACTAGTTTGGCTACTGTCTTGATGTGCTCTTTCCGCCCGCTTTCTGGCATAAAACTCTCTTAAATTGGCCCGATTTCTTCTATTTCTTTCTTCTCGGTCTCTTTCTGACAACTGATGAGACGACACATAATTGCGCCGCTTTCGCTCCCTTTCCCTCTTTAAATAGTCTTCCTTGTTTTTCTCTTTCAGTCTCTCGCGATATGCTTTTTGAATTTCGGCTCGGCTTTTACCCATGGTTGTTGCTGAAAGTATAAAATTTCCGTTACCGAAATTAAATGTCCGTTACGCTATATGACCCTAAAAAAAACGTTAAAACAACTATAATGCGTTTTAGAAATTATCTCAAAACTTCAGTTGATGTATTTATTGTCGTCTGACTCCAGTTATATGAATATTTATTTTATACTGAAGACACATGTACTGATATTTGCTATGTGTATCATCGTTTCCTTAAAAGCATATGAAAACCACAATGCACGCAACACCTTACTCAATAAAATTGTTAAAAAAGTTACCTATGACATCTTTTTCACAAACTATAAAAGACGTACGCATATGCGAGTTGTTATTTAAAAAATAATTGAAAATAACATTTTACCAAATCTCCGTTACCAGACCATAACGGAGATTTTATTAAATGAACAACATCATTGCAGCCACTGATATGAAATACGGGTACAAATAACATGCATATACAATGGTTTAAACATATTTCTTCACAAAAAAGACGGACGTTATACTATATACTACACAACAATTAAAATATGATATATAATACATGGTATACTCACAATTGTAAAAATTCTCGCCTTCAGTGAACCTGAACTTTTCCGAATTTCCACAGTGTACTTTTATGAGAAACTCTAATAAAATGTCTACGTAAAAGATTTCGATGACATCAGTTATTACATCATCAAATACGTCATATTAACTCTGCTTTTGATTTTCGGTATCGGATATTTTGTATCGGAGATTTAAGTTGATGACATCAGTAGAAAGAAACACAACTTGAATCTGCAAGTATGGCGGTTATTAATTAATAAATTTAAACTTACAGCTATATGGTTGTTTTCATTGGCAAAATTAGCCATTGCTCTTTAAGTTCATCGATATTTCGCCAGTCACGGAAATTTTCCCTTGTACACGCGGAAATCATATTACTTAAAATTTGACTTAACAAAATAGAACAAACGGAAGCCTAGTTGTGTTCTATATTGCCAGTAATACAGTTGATAAATTATGTATGCCATTTTAAATAAACGGTTACATTTTAAGTTGATGTTGATTATATATTGGCGACGACTTTTTGCAGTAACGGCAATTTTCAGCAAAAACATTGACGTAAGCGACAAAAAATAATTGTGTAATTTTTATAAATAGAATGACAAACAACACAAACTACTTTATATGAAGTAAATTGAATATAACTGCTTCAAAGTCCAACTAAGTAATTGAAAACTTGCCGAATTTAAAGTACGATGAACGTTATTTCATTCGAGAATTCAAGTGTGGCGACAGTAACGGAAATTTAAATTTTGATATAAAGCTGGTTTCATTTTGGGTCTAAAAGCCTTAAAATCAATATTTAGCGTAAGCAACACTTGATACATGTCAATATGGTTAATTTGATGTGTTGATATTTCTTTTGATAAGACTTGTATAGTGTCTTTACAGCGGCGACGCAGTGTGCACCTAATTAATGAGAAACCGTCATAACGTTCCTCAGATAGTTTCCCGGATTCAGCAAACCGATTTTTTAAATACAAAAAATGGGAACAAAAGCTTCCAAGTAAGTCGGTCGTTTATATTTTATTGGATCGCACTATCGCATTGTCGCCTTCTGGATTTTAATGTGTAACCACGATGGCACTAACGGTATTCCATAGTTTACAGACAAAATTGGAAGTTTTAGAACAGTTTTATTTACAGACATACAACCGCCCCTTTAATACACAAGGCATTACCCCTGTTACGGGCCTCACACTCAATGTTGGCGTTCGTACAGGCGCTTTATCCGACTCGCGTAAAGCGCTTGGAGGTTTGTTGACATGATCGGGTCATGAAAACATTTTGTTCTGATTACACAAGTTATGTAAGTAATGTAAGGTATTGGTTATTCTTTGGGTAACATCTGTTTAATTCTGTTTGATATTTGGAGTTTGCCTGAGGTTTGTTTCAGTTGTAAAATTAAATTGTCATTTGATGGTATTTGTAAATTGTAGTTCTTTTCTTATTTTGAGTATCACAATTTTTTTAGACAAATTTGAAGAAATTGAAATGAACAAAGCACGAATTGTAGGTAGTTGCAATAATCCAACTCCCAGCTATTGACCCTCCGGGTCTGGAAGTTGCAACTGGTTTCGCAATTTACCATAGCAAAATCCCCGCCGGGATTTCAGGCGGAGATTTATTGGTAGAATTAGCAACATAAACTATTTTCTGGCATGAATTAACACAAATAGATCGTCAATATATCTATAATGAGCAAATTAAGATAACTAACATGATGTGGTGTGCTCGCAGAAGAAAGATTTTAATCAAAGTTTCAAACACGTCAAGCGTAAATGTAAATGTCAACTTGTTTGCATATCGAACAGTTTTTATTAACCAAAAGAAAAATTAAAGGAACGCATGCGGTGTGTTTACAACATGTACTAATAAACGGTTTACCTATGCTTTTCTCCGAACATACAATTTATGTTTTTAAGAAAGGTTATTTTCAAATATTAAATATTTGTTTTAAATGGACAGAAATTTTATATATAATTTGTTCAAATTTTAATTAATACTTATGTTAATTGTATATGAATAGCGCTCAGACAACAGACATTAGGAAGAAACAAAAGGAACGATGACCCTTAGATCTGCCGTAAGGGAATTATAACACAACAGCATCTACAGCAGCAACATTTATTAGCTCTAAAGCATACAATTGCTTTTAGCCATAAACAAAATAGAAAATAACAAAAGTGTAGTGCATGGATTATAAGAATTATGAAAACTAGGAATTGATAGAAGTTACAAAAAGTAATCACTGATAAGTAACATAAGTTGTATGACTTTCAATTGATAATGACTTATTCATCAGGTACTTTAATAAGGTAAGACATAAATTAAAAATTCACTTCTTAGTAACATAAGACTTATCACTGTAATATTGATATTGAGTGTAATTCATTAACTTCTGATATAGACATTATTATACATTATAACAATAAGTAAAACACTGGAGCATGATTTAAGAACAATGATTTATATAAAACAACCCATTCAAAGTGTAACTTGTATTCATACATATATTCGAACACCATATATTCATATGTATAGATACATATCATAATCAGGGATTTCCCCAGGCGATTTTAGCCCCGCGGACTAAAATGCGTGCGCTTGTCATTTTCACAAGAGCTTGCAAACTTTAATCCGAATGCTGTCTACATTCGGCCAACGTTCAATCAAAACATGCACGCTCTTATCAGCGGTGTGTGCATAAGGGGCATAGGTAACACGTATGAACGATTTACGGGTCGTAAATGGGGATCGATTATGGTCGTAATATCATAATAATGGTCGATAATGATCTATTATTACCGGTACATGTGGAGGTAGAGCAATTAAAGATATGCTCAAATTGTTTGTTTGTTTTATTTAAATTAGTTTAAACCTATTTATTTTAGCTCGATTGCATCTAAAGCCGTATGCTTTTATAAACGCTCTCGAATCTGTTTCCTGGGACTAGAACCAGTACTTGGTGTCTTTTGGGGGAGATCGAAGGAACGCTCACAGTGAGGTTTTAACCCGTGACTTCCCGATCGCTAGGCGGACACCATATCCACTACGCCACGGCGATCTTTTAAATATTTTAATTGTTAACGACTATTGCAGAAAATAAACAAGTATAAAGAACTTGCTTCAAAAATAAACCGTAACTGATGTGTGTTGCGGTTGTGCGTAATTTAAGTTATGAATACAATTAATTGGAATCAAACGTCTTATTTGATTGCTCCCGACCATTTTAAATTTGTTCACACTATTTTCTTAACGGCGACTATAACTTCACAGTACCAACATTTAATATATTCAGATACAATATATACATATATATAGTTTCTTTCATATTTACGAAATTCGCTATATACCTAAAACACATTTTTCTTTAGTCTCTGTGCATGACAGAATACAATCTAATAAACGACAGGAAATTGGAAGCAAGATTTTCCATTGGTCACAGAATGTTTTTCAATCATTTTTTTGCTTTCTGTTTATTTTGGTTGTTATTTAATTTTATAATATATGTCTTGACTGAAATGAACTGAGGACAAATACATAATTATTATGAAATTTTGTGTTTTAGTAGCTCCAAAGTAGTGTGGATTTTGATTTATAACATTTAGAAAGTATATAAAAAAATCGACACCAACCGCCTGCCGCTGTGCCTGACCAAATTTCTGGGGAAATGCCAGTACATATATATTCTTCGCTTGTTATTCTTGTCTGTGTATCATTACATTCTCATCAGTGACAATTATCAAATGAAAAATATCTCCAAAACACCTATCACACCAACACATCCGCATTTTGCACAGCAACTCGAACAACACTGACAAAGATCACACTCACATACAGAACAATTCTTTTAAACGCAACCTTCCCTAACGCATAACTCACTTTCACCCATCTCTTTAGTTAACAAAGTCTTTAATACTGACAGCCTCAAGCACTCAACACTCTTAAACGTCTCTCTCAGTCCACTGTCTCCCACTAACGAACGACCGTAGGGATAGACAACTGCAAGGGACGGTTTCCCATCCCGGCCTGCCCTCCCCACCTCCTGCCAATATGACAAAGGATTTCTTGGTGCACCCCAGTGGACGACTAGACGAACATCCGCAATGTCAATCTGTAAATGACCAGATGTTAGATTTGTATTTTCAACACGGAACATAATGCCCACGTTATCGACACATAATAAGTTCACCAATGCATACATACGCATTGCCCTGTACGCCATGAATTAATCGCTCTGTACTCAATCAATTTATCAATAACTTTATAATTAATTCGATAAATGAAGAGACTTCGATTATCAACAAGGTTCATGTATTCAATGTACCACATCTCCATGCTGTAATATCTAGATCAAACAAACACGTTTCGTCAATCTATTTACAGGAAGCTCGAGTAGTTGGTCACATTATTAATTGTCCAGTAACTTACCCCCAATCCAAAGGCCACAGTCGCCACCACGATCTTCACACTTCCATCCCCGGAAAACTCGTTCAGGATTCGATTCTTTGATAAGTCGGTGGTCGAAGCATGGAACATCTATTTCAATTTGTATTTCAATACATGCATATACCAAAACACTCATATGGTAAACAAATTAACACATGCATTACCGCCTTTCAACTTTATGTACGTTTTCAATGCGGACTCGAAATATAAAATGATTTAATTAAACAATAGTCAATTATACTCGATTGGTTATTGTCGGCTCAGATACTACTTCAAGTACCCGGTGTAATTAAAAAATATACTGCAAAGTATGTGGGGTACAGAAAAAATATACCGGTTTTAAAAAGTATTCCGGAGTATGACCGGGTGCGTATTTTCCGTATCTGGGGTACATTGTAGAATACTTCTGAGTACTCGGGATACTTTTAAGTAGTACCTGAGCCGACAATGACCAATTGAGCGTAAATTATGTGTGGTGTCCCTCGATTGTGGTTAGGCTTTCGCTTTCAATAAGCACGATCACACACAGGGAAATATATGTAAATTTATCAGCTGTATGTGTGTATATGGTACCCCAGGTACTTTAAAGTTTACTACACTGTTCCCGGTGTACGGAAAATATACTAAAAGAACCCCGTCGTATTGCCGGGTGCCTTTAAACGTATTATTCGTACCCAGGGAACATTTAGTTTACCTAAGGGTACACGCGGTACTTTAAAGTAGTTCCTGAGCCGACAGTGACCAATTGATTATGTGTGGTGTCCCTCGATTGTGCTTAGGTTTTCGCTTTCTGTAAATCTTTTAGCTGTATGTGTTTATATTTCATTATAACAATGCATATTCATTTCTTTGTTCTTTCTTGTTTTGTTTGTTTAGTTTCTTTTATGGTGTTTCTTTTTTCCATTTCTTTATACTTTGTGTGTGTGTGTGTGTGTGTATGTCTGCAATATTTTCTATGTATACATGTATATTAAATAATCTAGCCTAATAGCCGAAAACAAATGTGGAATATGTTCAATAAATATTTTAATTGGTGCAGAAAGTGTTTCATAGCATTTCAACCCTCATTCACTTAGTAAAATAGTAAAAGTTACACCAACACCACATAATATCTTTATTTTAATAACAACTTGTTTACAATGCAAACATACGCCCGATATTATTCAACTTACTAACGGAACATGCCACTTATCCGATCGCAGCGAAATTACAGTCATAAGAATGTGTCCTAATTCAAACTACAATGTTATACACAATACAATTTCAACTGCTACCATAAGACCAGATCGTCAGATACCACTGTGAAAACAATTTGTGCAGTGTAACCCTTTCTTTCCCTTTGCTCTAATCGACAATAGCAACTTCCGCCATAAACGATTTGATATCAATTTTATGTTTTGAGCATTTCTCAACAAAGTAGACGCAAATTGATGTCGATTGTAACAGGTATTGTGTTTGTAACAATGTATTAGGTTGATTTAACTCGATTTTATGGACATATGTGTGACATTATTTTTTTACATTGATTTTAATTTTACAAAGAAGAACTATGAGCTGTACGTATGTACTCATAAAAGCTCAGAGCATTCAAGAAGAACTAGAATTGTAGGGGGTACTCGGATGTTTCGCCCCCAAGACGTTTCCGCCCTCGTCGTTTCGCACCTGGTCGTTTCGCCCCCCAATTGGCGCAATGTTCAAATGTTGAATGTTTTGTCGAGAGTTTTAATATTCTTACACCATGTAAATTGTTAATTAATTGCGACATTTAATTATGAAACGAATACTTTTTTCAAGATGCTTTAGACCATGGGTAGATGGCTTTTTCCCAGTTTTTTTATAGGCACAGTGGCAAGGCAGCACGTAGTCGTAAGTTAGTGGGACGCCCCCTCTTTTGTGTCAATTTTTTATTACTTTCTAGGTGTTAAAAAAATCAACACTACATGTACTTTAGATTTGTTAAATTGCATTACTCCTGCCACAAATTGTTATATATCTGCAGTGATTTTTTTGCCCAATTTTGAAAAGTAACGGTACCTGAGTCCAATGGGGAAAATTGTGCGCGAAAAAACCCTGAAATTGGAAGAATTCGCGTCGTGAAATCTTCATATTGGGTTATTGGAGTATTTGATTTTTTTGCTCCCAAATACTTTTAAAATGATAACAGAAACTAAGTGGTGTCAAAATGTCAAATAAAATTTTGTAAAATAAAACATGATGAAATGAAATTACTTTCAAGTGTGTTTAATTAAATGTTAAATCTGAAACTCTTAACAGAATTTTACAGTTCACATCATATTAACATAATCATTCCAGCTACAAATAAACAGTTCTCCTGTATTTTGTGTTAATGCTTTGTCCTAATTAAAAAAATTGTACCTTATGTACCATGTATATGAGGGTTGTCATATTTGATTGCTGAACTGTAGAAAAGAGAGCTGTGAGATTTTACGTTTAGTTAGAACATTTGTATTGCATTATAATAAATTATGCCAACTTGTTCTTTCAACTAAAAACGAATCCTGTATTATGCATCTAAACTTTTACTGTTATTGAGAAAGGTCAGTATGTTGATAATTGCTGATTTTCTCTTGATGTCTACACATGTACATTGTAGGTCATCTCCAAGCATGATTAACACTATTTAAAGTCTATTATGTGTGCATGGATTGTTTGCAAATGTTGGAAAATGAACATTTTTAGAATAAAGAATGATTGGTTTCCTAATTATAATGTGTGTTTTAAGTTCACAACATGCTTATTGTGTGCTTTTAAGTTTTATGATAGCGCGTACTCTGAGTCTGATATCGAAATTCGAGGGACCCGGCGAGGGACCATTAAAATTAAATGGCATGTGGAAAGCACTGTCATGGTATCTATGATGATGATGCTGCTGCTGCTGATTATAATGATGATATTGCTGATCATCAGATGACCTTTGATCCTATATGTAATAACCTGAAGTGTCAGGAGCTGAATGTTATCTCTCCATTTGATCTTTAATTGATTTACAGGAACCTATTTAATTTTTGCTGTTTCTTGTGCAGGAGAGATAACATTTTGGCAAACTGGGTTCTTCCAGTAGAGTTACCGGCCATACAATTGTCTTAGATTTCAATATGTACATAAACTTTATTGAACATTGGTCATTATGACGTGCCTAGAAATTATATATTTATGTCTCTTAAAGTACAGTGACTGTAATTCAGAGTTTTTTTCTCACAACTGATTGCATCAGATAACAAGAACCACTATTTCTGATGTCTGTTTTTTGTTTGCAAGTCCTTGTATAATCAATTAGTAAAAATATAATATTTTTATCTCATCATTGGAAGTTTTTTATATCCATGGCATGTCTGTATTAAACATTATTAAACATTTTACATTCTAAGCACTTTAGAGGCCAGATTTATGGCCAATCTTCATAAAAATTGGTGAAAACAATTTACATTAAATCTGTTCTGTGGTATATGATATCTCAGTTATGTTAGGTCAGGTCAAAATTAGCTCAGTTCTGGAACTCAAAATACCTTTGAAACACTTTTGATGTCAGATTTTGTTGGAAATCATTATAGATTACTTTTTTTCAAATCATCATAAAGTTGCAAAATATATTATTTTATTGTATTGATATCCATGCAGTGTTTTTTTTTTATGAAATATTCGGCGTTATTCGGCCCCATTCCCTTATCTATAGAGTATATATTTTTCCCCCAAATATTTGAAAAATTCCCCTCTCGGAAGTATAATTTAATTTTAATCAATACCTCATTTAAATACGTCTTTCTTTACAAATTTATATACTATAATTGTCCTGAACTGCGGCATCAGCGTGTTTACTTTCTTTTGGCCTTTTATTCCTTTACTGCAAACCGTACGTAGTTCACTATCATGACTTGCGCTTAACGACATCTACCACAAACCGTACGTAAAATAATATTTTTTTCTCTATGTATGGTGAATTTTAGTGTCAAAACTTAATTTTGTACTGTTACTTGCTAAGCATTTAAATTTCCCCCTTTTCCCCTTTTACGCGCAAATTTCCACCCCTCAGGGGACCCGACCCCTTTCCCCCAAAACTGAAAAAATACACTGCCATGTCAAGTTCGCAATAACTGTTAAAAAAAATTCACTGCCATATGGTTGGTCAATTTTTCCTGTGTGACTTTATTGAAACATTGTGAACAAGCAAGAAATTTCATTTTAAGCGAGGCTGTTTTCGGAGAAAACCCGAGGTATTGTCATAGCCTGCTCGTTGTCCGACGTCCGCCGTCCGGCGTCGTGCTAAAACCTTTACATTGGCTCTAAAATCAAAGTGCTTCCACCTACAACTTTGAAACTTCACATGTAGATGCACCTTAATTAGTTCAACACGCAACACCCATTTTGGGTCACTAGGTCAAAGGTCAAGGTCACTGACCTCTAAAAAAAATAAAAAATTCTGACAAGCTTTCGCAGCCGAGCGTGGCACCCGTTATGCGGTGCTCTTGTTACCCAATCATTATGTAACTTGCTCATACCTTTTGTTTTGATATTATCATAGTTTGATTGGAAGAGTTGGAACATTTTCTGATAAAATACCTGGTGATGCATTTTCGTGGTACAACGTAATATATCAGACTTTTATTTCATGATTTCAAAACAGTTGACGTACCTCTCTTTTTTAATAAACTTTAAAAGAATCAAACTTTGACAGAACATTTGTTCCAATAATGTCACTGTATACTGTATACATAAAATCTGTGTCTTAGAGGTAAAAAAGCTTCGTCAGTCGCAAAATGTATTACCGTACAAAAATTTCTCAAAAGGAGATAAGGTCAAAGATTTTCTTTGGGTCTCAGGTGAGCGCATGAGAAACTTTGGCCCTCTTGTTTGAACTTCCTTTAAAATCATAACTTGAAATGATAAAATAATAAATTGTTTGCTATGCTTTTCACTGTTCATTTGTTAGCTACCCTTACTTTGATGACATTAACAATTCGCCAGGGCTAAAGTATGCATTTCAAAAATTTACATATCTTCTCTAAAACCGCAAGATAATTAAGTTTCATATTTGCCCAGAGTTTTCCCTTTAATCAGTTGGTTTTATCTATAAAGTTAACCATGTCCTAATAAAAGGAAACTTCTGCACTAACATTGCCATATCTTCATATTGATGTTGAGTGTTGTTTAAACTGGGAAGTAACATGTGGTGAGCTTAATATGCATATTTACAATAAAAATGTACATACTCCATTATTTTTCTAATCTCTTTAATAATAATAATAAGATAAATATTTTGATACACAGTATTGATTCAAATCAATTTTAACTTGGTGATGTGTGGCATGTTGTTTTAAGCAAGCTGTGACCAATTATTTATTCATTGTTAAAATTGAAGGAGCCTTAACAATAGCATTCATTGAAATACTGGCACCTTGTACAGCATTTAGGAAATTTACATTTAAGAGAACATTTATTATTCACTTTATTATTGCGATTTATTCTCATATTTATGAATAAACTGCTATTTTATAGAAACGAAACATGCACTCATATACCATACTATAATTGATAGTCCCTTTTTTGTTTATGTGTATTTACATGGAATTCAGGCATAGGGGTTGTCAGTGGCCTAAAGGGGTAGCAAGTTGCCTAAAAGGGTATTAAGTTGCCTAAAGGTGTAGCAAGTTGCCTAAAGGGGTAGCAAGTTGTCTAAAGGCCCTGTGGGAAGGCGTTCAGAAAAAAACAGACTTAATTCCAATCATAAAGTGCTAAAATCGTCTATCCAGTGTCATGTCAAGTCTTGTTGTTTTTAAACTTTAAATTATTCAAATAGGCCTTATTTTCTTGATTTGCGGAAATGGCTTGGCCTTCCATTTTGGCAGAAAAATTATCCACAAAACTAAGGAAGGGGAAACAATTTCCAAAGTTAGCTTGAAATTTGGGAAAAATGGCATCATTTTAAAGAAATTCTTTTTTGGGAAAAGGTGTTTCTCTTTGGGGAAGGGACCTTTATAAGGCCCTTGTTAAAAATTTAAAAGGACAAAAAAGCTCTTCACAATGAGCAGAAACTTACGAAATCAGAAGTGTTAGCCCTAATATGGTTAAATGTTTCCAGGGGAGTACTGTCGCGGTTACCGGCCTCAGCTCGCGTCCTGATCTTGGTCCAGTCATTCCTTCGGTTCCAGCCAATCCACATGGGAGAGACCATGTCGCGTCCTTCTACAATGCCAACACCACAAAACGCTCTTCCTGGTGAGTCAACTTTAAAAGTGGGCTGGTGTTCATTAAATTTCTCAAATTGACATATTTAACTCTTCACCTCTCAGAGACACACTTACCCGGTAGACCCATTTGTAGTCCCTTAGAAAATCCTATTTGATTAAAGACCTTTCTTTAAAAATACATTTTTTAATGGCTTTATCTGCAACCCTAAGATACTGATGTGCAGCAAATAGCATAAAACCTGAACAGTCTGGACTTACTGCTAGGCTGTTTTGGTTTTATCTGGTTGCATATACCATTTTTACCATGCTTCTGAGTGGGAAAGGGTTAAAATTTGCTGGTATTCATTGAAAGTGACTTGTTCACCATCATGGCATTTTGAAAAATTTAAAGAAATAAGAAAGCTTTAAGTAACATAAATACTGAAAATCAATGAATATTTCGCAATAGCCAAACTTTCAACGCTAGATGTGGTATGATAACAATATATTTCATTTTAATTTCCTGCAACAATATCCATTCAAACGGCAAACGAACACTTACATGGTACACGAACATCTGTTAAATATAGTTTGCAATAAAGTTTGGATTGAAAAAGACTTGCACCACACTCTTGGAGAACCAGGCTTAATGCATGTGCGTTAAGTGTTGTCCCATATAAACGTTCGCTTTCTACTAAGGATAATAAAGAATTACACTTTCAGCTTTTATGGCATTTTTAGCTCACCTGAGCACAACGTGCTCATGGTGAGCTTTTGTGATCGCCTTTTGTCCATCGTCCGTTGTCTGTTGTGCGGCGTCAACATTTGCCTTGTTAACTCTCTAGAGGCCACATTTATTGTCCAATCTTCATGGCATTGGTCAGAAGATTGGTCTCAATGATATCTTGGATGAGTTCCAAAAATGGTTACGTTTGCTTGAAAAAAATTGCTGCCAAGGGGCGGAGCATTTTTCATTATATGGCTATATATGGCTGTAGTAAAATCTTGTTAACACTCTAAAGGCCACTTTTATTGTCTGATCTTCATGAAACTTGGTCAGAAGATTCATCCCAATAATATCTAGGACGAGTTCGAAAATGATGCCGGTTGGTTGAAAAACATGGCTGCCAAGGGACGGGGCATTTTTACTTATATGGCTATATATGGCTATAGTAAAATCTTGTTAACACTCTAGAGGCCACATTTATTGTCTGGTCTTCTTGAAACTTGGTCAGAAGATTCATCCCAATAACATCTTTGATGAGTTCGAAAATGATGCCGGTTGGTTGAAAAACATGGCCGCCAGGAGGCGGGGCATTTTTCCTTAAATGGCTTTAGTAAAACCTTGTTAACACTCTAGAGGCACAA
Source organism: Dreissena polymorpha (assembly GCF_020536995.1). Taxonomy (NCBI): domain Eukaryota; kingdom Metazoa; phylum Mollusca; class Bivalvia; order Myida; family Dreissenidae; genus Dreissena; species Dreissena polymorpha. Next base: position 14,684,318 of record NC_068360.1, read on the forward strand.
TTATTTTCCGATCTTCATGAAACTTAGTCAGAAGGTTTGTCCCAATGATATCTTGGATGAGTTCAAAAATGGTAACCTTTGCTTGAAAAATATGGCTGCCAAGGGGCGGGGCCTTTTTCCTTATACTGCTATATATGGCTATGGTAAAATCTTGTTAACACTCTAGAGGCCACATTTATTGTCCAATCTTCATGAAACTTGGTCAGTAGATTCATCCCAATAATATCTTGAACGAGTTCGAAAATGATGCCGGTTGGTTGAAAAACATGGCCGCTAGGGGGAGGGGCATTTCTCCTTACATGTATATGGCTATAGTAAAATCTTGTTAACATTCTTGAGGCCACATTTATTTTCCGATCTTCATGAAACTTGGTCAGAAGATTTGTCCCAATGATATCTTGGATGAGTTCGAAAATTGTTTTGGTTTCTTAAAAACATGGCCACCAAGGGGCGGGGCATTTTTCCTAATAAGGCTATATATGGCTTTTGTAAAACCTTGTTAACACTCTAGAGGCCACATTTATTGTCCAATCTTCATGAAATATTGTCAGAAGATTTGTCTTATTGATATCTTGGATGAGTTTGAAAATGGTCACGTTTGCTTGAAAAACATGGCTGCCAAGGGGCGGGGCATTTTTCCTTATATGGCTACATGTATAGTAAAATCTTGTTACCAATCTAGCGGCCACATTTATAGTCCGATCTCCATGAAACTCGGCCAGAAGATTCATCCCAATAATATCTTTGACGAGTTCAAAAATGATGCCAGTTGGTTGAAAAACATGGCTACCACGGGGGCGGGGCATTTTTCCTTATATGGCTATTGTAAAACCTTGTTAACACTCTAGAGGTCACATTTATTTTACGATCGTCATGAAACTTGGTCAGAAGATTTGTCCCAATGATATCTTGCATGAGTTCGAAAATGGTTTTGGTTGCTTTAAAAACATGGCCACCAGGGGCGCGGCATTTTTCCGTATATGGCTATATATGGCTATAGTAAAACCTTGTTAACACTCCCAAGGCCACATTTATTGTCCAATCTTCATGAAATTTGGTCAGAAGATTGGTCTAAATGATATCTTGGATGAGTTCGAAAATTATTATGTTTGCTTGAAAAACACGGCTTCCAAGGGGCGGGGCATTTTTCCTTATATGGCTATAATAATTGTAAAATCTTGTTAACACTCTAGAGGCCACATTTACTGTCCGATCTTCATGAAACTTGGTCATGAGATTCATCCCGATAATATCTTGGACGAGTTCAAAAATGATGCGTGTTGGTTGAAGAACATGGCTGCCAGGGGGCGGGGCATTTTTCCTTATATGGCTATAGTAAAACCTTGTTAACACTCTAGAGGCCACATTTATTTTCCGATCTTCATGAAACTTGGTCTGAAGATTTGTCCCAAAAATATCTTGTTTCTCAGGTGAGCGACTTTGGGCCTTTCAGGCCCTCTTGTTTATTGAAGGGGTTTTGTTAAATGATATATACCTTTATATGATTTCTAGCACATTTTATCATTTGAAAGTATTTAATACAAGATGTGAATTATTAATTCTGCAAACTGCATAGGCTAATCTGGGATATCACTTAACCCTTTCAGTGCAGGAACCGAATTTTGAAGGCCTTTGCAAACAGTTTGGATCCAGATGAGACGCCACAGAACGTGGCGTCTCATCAGGATCCAAACTGTTTGCTATTCGGATAGTATTCTTTGAAAAAAATCGAAGAAAATGCTAATTTTAGAAATTCAGCAGACGGCATTTTAGCAGACAACAAATTTCCCAGCATGCAAAGGGTGAATGCTCATGCATTAAGCCTGCTGTTCCCAGAGTGTGGCTCGGTTGGAATTTTTAACCCTTTCCCCGCTCAGAAGCAAAGTGAAACTGGCTATGTGCAAACAGCATAAAACCAGAACAGCCTGTGAGTAACTCAGGTTTTATGCTGTTTGCTGCTTATCATATCTAAGGTTTGGAGATGAAGCCTTACAAACTTGAATCTAGTAAGAAAGTTATTAAATAAAATAAAGCTTTCTAAGGGACTTAAAATGCGTGAAAATACATATCTAAGTGGTTAAGGGTTCAAGTGAGGGCGATCTGGAATTCATTTATACGTGTTTCAGGAAGGGACGAGGTAATCAAAGTAGCCCCTAAGCATGTTGTAAATGGAAACCCAACCGTGCCTCCATTTCCGGCAGAGATCCAGACTGCAATGTTTGGTAGGTATTAAATCAGCATCAATGTAAAACCATTAATATATAGCTCCACAATAGTAGTCCCTTGTTACAAGAGGCAGGGTAATAAGTATGTTATACAGCAGTGTGAAAATGATATTACTAATGATATATACATGTAAAGGGACTTTGTTGATTTTGATGTATAACCAAAGTATATTCCACAAGTAGTTATATAATTTTTGTTCATAAGTGGCATAGCCATTAGTGTAAATATACTATCAGCAGAACCATTATTGAAATAAATATTCAATTATTCACTGAAAACAACGTGGATTTTTATGCTAGTGGCAGCTACTGTCCGTCCCTACCAGGTTCACCATGAATGACATGTCGGGTCTAATATTAATTATGCTCTCTACCAAGCTTTGATACTTAATAGATGACATCTGAAAACACTCTCAACATAACCTTTTCACCTGACCTCCGTTTGACCTTGATGTTGACCTTTTTTATGCCCCCCACCCACTATAGTGGGGACATATTGTTTTTGCCCTGTCTGTTGCTCTGTTTGTTTGTTTGTTTGTTTGTGCAAACTTTAAAATTTGCCATAACTTTTGCAATATTGAAGATAGCAACTTGGGGGAAAATCGCTCATTTAATGTACACTTAGCAATATTGAAGATAGCAACTTTATATTTGGCATGCATATGTATCTCATGGAGCTGCACATTTTGAGAGGTGAAAGGTCAAGGTCATCTTTCAAGGTCAAAGGTCAAATATATGGGGACATAGTGTTTCACAAAAACATCACTTGTTTTTACTCAAACTTTTTCTTAAGGACCAAATTATTGGTGTACCCAAAATGATGTGTTTTATCTTACATCAATACCACTTTTTTCAGTGCTTTGATTTTTGCATTGATGATGACTTTGAACACTTTAAACTCAACCAACCTACCTGACCTGATTTTGCCCTTGACAGTGATCTACTTTTGGAATAAGACTTACTCTAAAGGTCCAAATTAATGCCAAAATGATGCATTTAGTCTTCATCAATACCTCTTGCTACAGAGCTTTGATACTTGCATGGATTGTATTTATAAACACTCTGAACCACCTTGCCTCACCCGATTTTGACCATGACATTGAACCTTAATTTTATATTTTGGATTAAGACTTATTCAAATGGGCCAAGAATTGATACAGACTAGGCTTTGGACAGGGACATCAGCTTTTACTGAAGACTGCATCTTGTTATTTTATTCCTAAGTAAAGTGAATTCACAAAAATAAGCCGAAAAGACTTTATGTTGTACGTTTTGTTTGTTTTAAACCTCATCAAATTGTGTGAGGACATACATCATAAATGAGTATATTGGGAACAAAGTGTTATAATATGTTCGTTAAGTGTAGCTTAATGATAGATTTGTTGATATTTTTCACGGATTTACATGTTTGTGAATAGACCGCTGAAATAAATGGAAAAATATTGCAATTTTTATCTGCACTGATTTCCACTGCAGTAAAAATGTCAAAAAGCTTTTGTTTTTCACTAAAACTTTGTTTTTATACTAAAAATGTTTCTGTATTCCACTGAAAAGGATATAATTAAAAAATGTGTTCAGTTACACGTAACATTTAAATATAATGATTATTATCAGGTTTAAAAAAAAGCAACATGTATACATATATATGTAACAGAATGTTAATGGGATGAATTAAGTAAATGCAAAACTAATTTTCAGAAAAATTGTCTTTCAAAAAAGTAATATTGACCTTACACCATGCAGATAGCATTATGCACTTTGAGTTTTTTGTAGTCCCTTAGATAAGAGTTTGTAGTCAGGTAGAAAATCAAATTAAATTTAATACCTTTCTTACTAGAAATAACTGTTAAAAGCTTAATTTCCAAACTAAGGTACTTATAAGCAGCAAACACCATAAAACCTGAACAGACTGTGAGTTACATCCAGGCTGCTCTGGTTTTATGCTGGTTGCATCGGGCCATTTTCCGTATGCTTCCGAGTGGTCAAGGGTAAAATGGATGTTATTATTATCCCCCGCCATAGGCGGAGGGATATTGTTTTGGCGTTGTCCGTCCGTCCTTCCGTCCGTCTTTCCATCTGTCCGTCCGTCCGTCCGGAGCCATATCTTGGAAGTGCTTTGGTTGATGTCATTGAAACTTGGTATGAGTATATATATGGAAAATAGGATGATGCACCCAAATGGCATTGTACACCATCTGATAATAATACAGAGTTATGGCCCTTTGCATCTTGAAAAAATGCTTTTTTGTGTGTCCAGGGCGATATCTTGGAAGTGCTTTGGCGGATTTAATTGAAACTTGGTATGAGTGTCCAGAAGAATATTGGTGGGGGATATTAATTCAACGAATTTGCTTGTTGTTTTAGGCATGGGCTGTTTCTGGGGAGCAGAAAGGAAATTCTGGAAACAACCCGGGGTGTTCTCAACACAGGTAATGGTCATCAACTCTGATATGATGGGGTGTTTAGCACATAATTTCACAAGATTTCATAAGCCTAGGTTTGGGAAAACTGGGCTTAATGGATTTGGGTAAAGTGTCAATCCAGATTAGCCTATGCAATCTGCACAGGCTTATCAGGGACAACACTTTCCACATGATTTCCTTTTAGAAGAGGCTACCTTTAAGTTACAATTTCCATAAAAGAGTAAATTGTTGTCCCTGATTAGCATGTGCAGATTGCTTAAACACTTAAAACCCAAAAAAACTTTTTTTTTTAATTTTTATTATCATGATTTTGTTTGACAGTATTTCATTTCACGTACATATGTTCATGAATCACATACAAAGGACCGATAAAAAGTAGCAGAAATTAAAAATACTTAATACTGTACGTGAGGGGCATGTTAAAAAACAAATCAGAGTGTTTACACTATCACAATCATTGTAACACATTCTCCAATTGAAATTTCAGCAAAAGGATGTCCTCAGATCAATTTAAAATCCAATAAATGTTTCGTACCAACAGTTTTGTAAACTAAATATCACAGCCTTAACATTCTTTTAAGTCTATATTTATGTTGATTGATTACATGTACTACACTTTTGACAGTGATTGCTTTCTTAAAGTACAGCACTTTTGATTGATGCCTTTTTTAAATGACATTGTGATTTTAGCTCACCTGAGCACAATGTGCTCATGGTGAGCTTTTGTGATCGCCTTTTGTCCGTCGTCCGTTGTGCGTTGTGCGGCGTCAACATTTGCCTTGTTAACTCTCTAGAGGGCACATTTATTGTCCAATCTTCATGAAATTTTGTCAGAAGATTGGTCTCAATGATATCTTGGATGAGTTGAAAATGGAAACGTTTGCTTGAAAAACATGGCTGCCAAGGGGCGGGGCATTTTTCCTTATATGGCTATATATGTCTATAGTAAAATCTTGTTAAGACATTTATTGTCTGATCTTCATGAAACTTGGTCAGAAGATTCATCCCGATAATATCTTGGACGGGTTTAAAAATGATGCCGGTTGGTTGAAAAACATGGCTGCCAGGGCGCGGGGCATTTTTCCTTATATGGCTATAGTAAAACCTTGTTATCACTCTAGAGGCAACATTTATTTTCCGATCTTCATGAAACTTGGTCAGAATATTTGTCCCAATTATATCTTGTTATCTCAGGTGAGCGACTTTTTGTTGCCCTCTTGTTATCCCCCGCCATAGGCGGAGGGATATTGTTTTGGCGTTGTCCGTCCTTCCGTCCATCCGTCCGTGCTTCCTTCTGTCCGTCCGGAGCCATATCTTGGAAGTGCTTTGGCGGATTTCATTGAAACTTGGTATGAGTATATATATATATGGATAAGAGGATGATGCACGCCAAATGGCATTGTACACCATCTGTTAATAACAGAGTTATGGCCCTTTGTATCTTGAAAAAATGCTTTTTGTGTGTGTCTGGAGCCATATCTTGAAAGTGCTCTGGCTGATTTCATTGAAACTTGGTATGAGTATATATATGGATAAGAGGTTGATGCACGCCAAATGGCAATGTACACCATCTGTTAATAATAGAGTTATGGCCCTTTGTATCTTGAAAAAATATGCTTTTTTGAGTGTAAAATATAACACTTTTGTGTCCAGAAGCATATTAGCGGGAGATATCAATTCAACTAATTTGCTTGTTGATAATGGTTTAACACACTTACTGTAACCTCCTAGAGATCTGCCCCAACAGGGCATATAAATAAAAACAACTTTTAATCAGACCAACACTGTCACAAAAGATTAATGAATGACATTACATATTTACTTTTCTTTATTGTAACACATGTCTTTATTTATGACTATATATGGGTTTAAAGTTTGTTTGAAGTGTATATATATATGGGTATCTGTTTTAAAAAGGTTTTATTTAAAGGAAATTAAACTTTGCGGTGGAAACAAATAATTAACTAATAAGATAAATAATATACAATTTTTCAACATACTTAGGTATTAATGCATTCAAACACCCCCAACTGTTTAGCTTTCCTGAGCACATAGTGAGCCTTTTGTCCGCCACACATCCTGCTATGTCAGCATTTTGCCATATTAACTCTGTGAAGGCCTCATTTACATCCAATCTTCATAAAACTTGCTCAGAATATTCGACCCAATGTTATCTCAAAACTTGGTCAAGTGATGTCAAACCTATGTCATTATGTCTGCTTTGAAATGATTAGTGTGTGTGGTTTACATAATCAGAAACAGACAATTTATCATGAGCGAATTAAGTGATACAGTTTAAAAATCAAAAAAGATAAGTAAGGTAGCGTGTATAAAGAATGTGCAACAATTTGATTATACCATATGCTGGCAAAAAAATTTGCTGTTGTAAAAGATCTGAATCATAGGCTTGCTATCCATAGAATGTGGACCCCCAGGAACAAACCTGTTATGAGCATGAAGTGTTCACAACGTTATAAAATAAAACCAACCCTACAACTGGCAGCCATGTTTTTAACAAACCTAGTTTTATGATAGTAATTGGGTTATTTATAACAAACCAAGTTTTATGATATTAATTGTGTTTTTTTAGCAAACCAAGTTTTATGATATTATGTGTTACAAATGTGATTTCTAGAGTGTTTTACTTGTTTTACTAGTACCAGATAAGGAAAACTGCCCCGCCACATGGTAGCCATTTTCTCAATGGACTGGAATCAAATCTCACTCAACAGATAAATCATAACAAAAAATGTTCACTCCAAGTTTCATGAAGGCTTACATGTAGCAATAACTGTGGTATCAAGAGTGTTCACTTGCTTTTTAGCTCACCTGATTGCTTAGGTGAGCTTTTGTGAACGGTCTTTGTCCGTCGTCTGTCCGTCCACATTTATTCTTAAACACTCTAGAGGCCACATTTATTGTCCAATCTTCATGAAACTTGGTCAGAAGCTTTGTCCCAATGAAATCTTGGTCAAGTTCGAAACTGGGTCGTGCCAGGTCAAAAACTAGGTCACTCAGTCAAAAAAAAGAAAAAACTTGTAAACACTGTAGAAGTCACATTTCATGCCCAATCTTCATGTAACTTTGTCAAAATGTTTGTCTTAATGATATGTTGGTTGAGTTCAAACGTGGTTCCAGTCCGTTGAAAAACATGGCCGCCAGTGGGCGGGGCAGTTTTCCTTATTTGGCTATAGAGAAACCTTGTAAACACTCTAGAAGTCACAATTTTTGCCCAATCATCATAAAAGTTGGTAAAAATATTGGTTTTATTGATATCTCAGACGAGTTCGAAAATGGTCCAGACTGGTGAAAAAACATTGCCGCCAGTGGGCGGGGTATTTTTCTTAATATGTATATAGAGAAAACAGAGTCTAGAAATCACATTTTTTGCCCAATTTTCATGAAATTTGGTCTGAACATTTGTTTCCTTGATATGTGAGTTGAGTTCGAAAATGGTTCCGGTCAGTTGAATAACATGGCTGCCGGAGGGGGGGGGGGCAGTTTTCTTATATTTATATTGTAAAAAAAGCTTGTGAATACTCTAGAATTCACATGTTTTGCCCAATCATCATGAAACTTGGTGAAAAGATTGGTTTTATATATATCTCAGATGAGTTCGCAAATGGTCCCGATCGGTAAAAAAACATGGCTGCCAGGGGGGGGGGTGGGGCAGTTTTCCTTATGTGACTAGAGAGAAACCTTGTGATCGAACACTATAGAAGTCACATTTTTTGCCTAATCATTGTGAAACTTAGTCAATACATTGGTTTTATTGATTTCTCGGACAAGTTGGAAAATGGCTCAGATTGGTGAAACACACTTTTTAGCTCACCTGATTGCTCAAGTGAGGTTTAATGATTGGTCTGTGTCTGCCATCCGCCAGTCCACATTTGATTTGTAAACACTCTAGCATTCACATTTCTCAAGCATTTTATAGCAAGTTGCTGAAAGATCGCAGTCAAGATTGATAATGAGCAAAATCACATAATTAATGCCACAATTATTGCCTTTAGATTGTCCAATTTTTCATTATATTATACAAAATCCTTGTAAACACTCTAGAGGTCACAATTTTGTTTCAGATTTTATGAATCTTGGTCATAATAATTATTTTTATGTCCCCCACCACTATAGTGGGGGACATATTGTTTTTGCCCTGTCTGTTGGTCTGTCTGTTGGTTGGTTTGTTTGCTCCAACTTTAACATTTTGCCATAACTTTTGCAATGTGTAGCTCATGGAGCTGCACATTTTGAGTGGTGAAAGGTCAAGGTCATCCTTCAAGGTCAAAGGTCAAAAAAATAATTCAAAGCGGCGCAAAAGGGTACATAGTGTTTCTGACAAACACATTTATTGTTGTAAGCAAAGTTTGATGTTTGGTAAGTGGGGTCAACTCAAAAACATAGGTCACTAGGTCAAATCTTACGAAAACAAAACACTCCATACGCCTGAGTTTTGGTTCAATAATGATGAAACTTGACCATGATGTTTGTCGTGACAATATCTAGGTCAAGTTTTGCGTTTGGTTAAGATTGAATGAACCTACTCCTCTCAGGTGAGCGAACTATGGCCATCTTGGCCCTCTTGTTGTTTGATATGACCTAGTGACTTTGTTTATGACCCCACATGACCAAATTTTATCTTGGTTTAGATATAATTGGCATTGGATATCATGTTCTGAGAAAGTTACTATATGATTTGGCCAAAATTTTGACTTCTTGAGTGTCAACAAGGTTTCAATATAGCCAAATAAGACAAATTGCAAAACCCTATGTTGGCCATTTATTAACAGACCAGAACAATGTTCGAACTCGACAGATATATATCATTTCAACAGATGTTCTGATCAAGATACCGGTACATGATAGTTGGACCTTATATGTGACTTCTAGTTTAACATGCTTCATTATAACCATAAAAGGAAATCTGTCCAGACCCTTGCAGCCATGTTTTTCAACAAACCATATTCATTTTTTTACTGAATAACATTTTTTATAATAAACAACTGCTGATAATTTTACAAAGGGAAAACATCCAATAGCTCATTGTTTGTTAGACAAATAATGATAGTAAAAGAGAAATTCTTATTGTTCGCTAGCACTTCCAGGCTCTTGTCTATTGTGTAAGACCTAGTATTTGGTTGTCCTTGACTGTCAGACTACTGTTTAAATCAAGCCAAACATTTTCAGGTTGGCTACTCTGCTGGTTACACGAAGAATCCGACGTACAAGGAGGTCTGCACTGGATACACAGGCCACAATGAAGTGGTTCGCGTCCAGTTTGATCCCAACAATACCTCTTTTGTCGAACTCCTCAAGGTAACCGTTGTGTTGGTTGAGACATTGACAGGAGTCACAAAACATCATAAATTAAACTAATTTCAAAAGAAATATTTATGAAAACTCCCTTTACAGCATTACCTCCAACAAAAATCCCAAAGATGTCTGAATGTATTATATTTAATTGAAAGATTGGTTAATTTGGTCAGTATGTTGGAGCTCTAAAATTTCAATAGTTTTCAGCAGATTTTTACCAAACTTCATGAAAATAATGTGGGTATACAATTCATGGCAAAAGTGCAAAGAGGAATTGTTTAATAAAGGTCCTTGAATGATCTAAATTGGCATTTTAGTTAGCTTCAACAGTTTAGCTTAACTTTAAAACTAAATTAATACCATAAAATGTTCTGACAATTTCCTTTTTAGCTTTACCCCCAACAAAGCTGTCTGGATATATTATCTGTACATGAAAATTTGCTTATGTTGGTCAGTTTGTTGGACCCCTTAAGTTCTTGCTCTCAAAAGTCTATGGTTTTGATCAGATCTTAACACATATTCATGAACATGTTATGGGCATTCAATTTAGGACATATTGCCTCAGGAATTGCGAAGTTACGGCCCTAAAATTATCATTAATGGGCTTTTTGAGTTTCAGCAGTTTAGCTATTCATTCTGGAAATGCTTTCAATGTTGCCAATATAACACTGGAATATGTTTTGAAAACTATTAACTTAAAGCATCTTTCAGATGTGTTTATAATCTGACAAAACAACCACTGGTTTTTAGCTCATCTATTTTTTGAAAAAAAAAGAGCTATTGTCATCACCTTGGCGTCGGCGTCCGGTTAAGTTTTGCGTTTAGGTCCACTTTTCTCATAAAGTATCAATGCTATTGCATTCAAACTTGGTACACTTACTTACTATCATGAGGGGACTGGGCAGGCAAAGTAAGATAACTCTGGCTTGCATTTTGACTGAATTATGTGCCCTTTTTATACTTAGAAAATTCAAAAAATTTGGTTAAGTTTTGTGTTTAGGTCCATTTTATTTCTGAAGTATCAAAGCTATTGCTTTCATACTTGCAACACTTACTAACTATCATAAGGGGACTGTGCAGGCAAAGTTATGTAACTCTGACTGGCATTTTGACAGAATAATGTGCCCTTTTTATACTTAGAAAATTGAAAATTTTGGTTAAGTTTTGTGTTTAGGTCCATTTTATTCCTTAAGTATCAAAGCTATTGCTTTCATACTTGCAACACTTACTATCATATGGGGACTGTGCAGGCAAAGTTATGTAACTCTGACTGGCATTTTGACAGAATTATGTGCCCTTTTTATACTTAGAAAATTGAAAATTTGGTTGAGTTTTGTGTTTACGTCCATTTTATTCCTAAAGTATCAAAGCTATTGCTTTCATACTTGCAACACTTACTAACTATCATAAGGGGACGGTGCAGGCAAACTTATTTAACTCTGACTGGCATTTTGACGGAATTATGGGCCCTTTATACTTAGAAAATTGAAAATTTGGTTAAGTTTTGTGTTTGGTCCACTTTAACCCTAAATTATCATAGATATTGCTTTCATACTTGGAACACTCGCAAACTATCATAAGGGACAGTAAAGGACAAGTTGCATAACTCTGGTTGTCATTTTTATGGAATTATGGCCCTTTTTTGACTTAGTAACTATGAATATATGGTTAAATTTTGTGTTTAGATCGACTTTACTTCTAAAGTATCAAGGCTATTGCTTTCAAACGCCAAATACTTTCATGCTATCATGAGGGTTCTGTACCTGGTGAGTTGAATTTTACCTTGACCTTTGAATGACCTTGACTCTCAAGGTCAAATTATTAAATTTTGCTAAAATTGCCATAACTTCTTTATTTATGATTAGATTTGGTTGATACTTTGACAAAACAACTCTTACCTGACATACCACAATAGACTCCACCCAAACCGTCCCCCAAGCCCCCCGAATCCCCCTTCCCATTTTTTTTCTTAAAGATCATCTAATAAATGACCACAACACCCTAACACTATACCCCCCCCCCCTCCCCGCCAACCCAACCCCCCCAACCCAACCCCCCCCCCCCCCCCCCCCTCCCCAAAAAAAAAAAAAAAACGTTTTTTTTAAACCGGGTTAAAAAACACAAATATTTTTTTGTATTATTTTATTTTTGAAATACTGTCCAACGATCCCACCCAAGAATCCCCCCCCCCCCAAAAAAAAAATTGCATTTTTTGGGGGGCATTTTTGGAAGACAATGTGACCACACTCCCACTCTTTACACCCCCCTCCACTCCACCCCTGCCTTCCTTTGTGATTGAAATTGAGATAGGTCCCTTCACCTTTAAAAAGAAAAATAGATGAGCAGTCTGCACCCGCAAGGCGGTGCTCTTGTTATAATAAGGCACAACTTATGTCACCAATGCAAAATATAAAAATAATTTTGTGACTTGTGGAGAGTAGCAAAAGAAAGAGTGCTATATTTCACGAATAAAATGCTGGCAACATTTAATTATTTACTTGTTGAAGCGACAAGCCATGTTTGAAAGGAAGCACACTTCATTTGTTTTAATGTCTATGCAAACCGCTGTCTTCATAGACTATAAAGACAGTGGTTTGCATAGACATTAAAGACTATTAGTGTGTATACTTTTCATAACATGTTATGGTAAAAGCTACCATTTTCAACAATATTTATTTCCAAAATCATAATGATTAAACAATTTATTAAACAATCATGTAATGTTACTGTATGACGTTTACATTACTTCCTATGTTTTTGTTCAACTTGATACTACTGATGAAGGCTATGGTGGTTACAAGTTTAGTATTTCAAAAAAGAAAAAAAGTAACATTAATATTTAATGTTTATGATTAAACAACGAAACACTATATTCAGGTGTTTTGGGAGAACCACAATCCAACTCAGCTTAATCGTCAAGGAAACGATCAGGGCACCCAGTACCGCTCTGGAATCTATTATTACAGCGACGAACAGAAAGAAGAGGCCCTGGCAACTAAAGAAGAATATGAAAAACTCATCCAGGCTAAAGGATATGAAAAAATTGTCACAGAAATCTTACCAGTTGCTGAGTTTTATTATGCAGAAGATTATCACCAACAGTATTTACATAAAAACCCGAACGGCTATTGTGGATTAGGGGGTACAGGGGTCAGCTGTCCTATTGGATTAGGAGTCGGCAAGAAAAAGCAGGGGAAAAGTGACCTTTGATGAAATATATTTATTTGTTTAGAGACTTATTCAATATATACCAATCAGACTCTTTTCGACATGCAATCATATAAATATGTTTTTTTTCTCAATAATTCATAAAGGTAAAGCTATTGTGAATGACTATGTAGTATTTTACCCACACACAGGATATTAAGTGCAGGCATGGGGGTATATTAAAGTCGTTGGTTTTCATTGTTTCTAGATTTGATAAATCAAATGCTACTTAACACTTTTTATATTTAAATAATGTTGGTACTCTTGTGTCATATCATAAAATACATGTATGATTTTGATTTCAAAACACTCAATGTCCACATAAATAACCCTTTTCAACTTAAAATGAATTAGCTGATTTTTTTCTGGATGATTACTCTAGATTGTCTTGATATATGTAAGTAAAAGTATGTGAATATACATACCATTTGGGAATACAATTTTAGGTTTGGTGTTGGATACAAAGCATTAGACTTTGACAGAATGATTGCTCTTTGTGATACAAATACCCTCCCCCCCCAAAAAAATTATTTCAAGACAATTATGAAAGGATTAATATGTTTAAATTATTTTAATGAAATGTAGGTGAAATATATGTTTGTAAAATAAACTATTCATTTTGATTATGTACTTGGACACCAAGTTGATCTAACATTGGTTTTGTGTAAAGAATAAATGTACAATAAGTATGTTTGTAAGCTATTTGTTGGAGTTACAATCCCGTTTATAACATATTTTGCATTTGATATTGAAAACATCTATTATATCATATGTGATATAAAATAAAATGGAACTAATTGCTAACAAGAGGGCCAAAGGTGCTAGGTTGCTCACGTGAGGACCTTAATAACAAAGAAGTGTTTGTGATGTATGTGTAATAAATGTTTCTTTTCACCTTACTTTTTTATCTGGAACCATTTTTGAACGGGACTAAGATATAAATTAATAAGAACAAAGGTTTTGATAAAGTTTCATGCTGATGGAGCACAAACATGTGGTTTCTTAAGTGTGCACAAGATTTCTCTATAGTCATTTAAGGAAAACTGCCCTAATATCCCACTGTAGCCTGTTCCACTGGTAGACCAGAACCACTTTAAAACTCAGTCGGGATATCATTAAAACAAGTATACTGAGCAAGTTTTATGAAGATTGGACAAAAAATGTTACATAATTCTAGAGTGTTCACTATGTTTCACTGTGGCCATTAAAGGAAGACTGTCTCCCCCACTGGCGGCCATATTTTTCAACAGACCGGAAGCATTTCAACTCGGTCCTTATATTGTTATAGCCCTACAAGAAAAACTGCCCTGCCTCCTGGCGGCAATAATTTTCAACGAAATGGAATCATTCTAAATTTGAATCTGAATGATAACTTGAAGTTACCAAGTTTGACTTCTATTCATCAGGGAGTGCTCAATTAGCTAATATGAGCAGGGCAAATGTCCCACTTGGCAATATTGCAGCCTTAAAACACTTTGTAGATGTTGTAATCACAGTGCTGTCACTAAGAAAATTCCAGTAAAGAATGGTGTACGGAAATAAGGAGTTTTTAAATTTATAACTGACGTGTATTTATTGGTGGCTCTTGGAGATATTGTTCACTGATTTTAGCACAATGGTTTAGGGGACGTAGTTCTCAAATTGCTTAGCCCTGATAGTGCGTTTTGGTCTGAGACGTTGCGAATAGTGATTAATATTGGTAGCTCGTACGTGCCCTTCCACTACTTTGTTCTGGAACGTCTATCTCTGGTGGCGTCGCCTCTTTTGTAGTGTGGGAAGATTCAGATTCTCCAACATGGCTGTTAAACATTCATCTTGTCTGGATTTGTAATCACTGGAGATGAAGCAAGCCGCAGATTGTTTGCTATAGTTTTCATATGTCGCCTTGCTGGTATGGGTGACATAATGGGTCCCAAACAACGATCAGGTACTTCAGCTTTGATCTGATTAGCGCTTGGTATGCGGTTTTCTGGCAGCTTTGGGGGCAGTATCTGAGGTTACGTCTCAAGAAGCCAAGTGGAGAGTTAGCCCGTTTAGTGATGTTTCTTATGTGGGTTTTCCATTTCAGATACTTGGAGAAGGTAATGCCTAAGTATGGGTTCTCTTGGACGTTTTTGAGGATTGCGTTCTCAACAGTGCAGAAGAATGTAGATTTGGATTTGGTACTGAGTAGATAACACTTATTGGCGTTAAACCGCATTTCCCATTCATGGACCCGTTTTTGTTGTCTGTTAAGGTATTCTAGGAGGAATCTATGGTCTTTGATTGAGTTGTTATTCGTCTGCAAATAAACGTATGTGAGACTTTACCCTTTCTGGCAGGTCATAAATATGGCAGAGAAACAGCAGGGGACCTTTTACATGCCTTGAAGTACACCGGAGACTACGGTAGAATGACGGGACTTCTCTCCTTCAACCACCTCACACATCTCTCGGTGGGCTTACATTTGTTTATTCAATAAATTTGTCATGGCAGTTGGAGTCACCAGCTATGCTGGTTAGCCGTTCCTTGTCGTTCATCGCCATCTCAACTGATTCCCTTAGATTGTTGACATCTGATATATTTGTTTGCTTTCAGCTTGATTTTTACCCATTCAATCTCACAATTGGTGACCTATTCAGCTCTCTCTTCGGTGACCAGTACAGGGACAAATACTCCACCGCCAAGTGCACCTCTTTCGTTTCTGTATGCCTTATAGTGAGGGGGGAATACCTCGCTGGATTGTATGACATCTGTCGAGTTTGATTGCTTGGTTTGAATCATTTTAGCCATGACTCTGTTCCACTGACTATTTCCGGTTTAGAAATGTAAAGCTGCATTATGTTTGAAGATTTTGCCCCCCGCCAAGGCTTCGACAGTTGATGTTCATGATGCGCATGTTTTGTTTCTTGGAGACGAGGAACAAAGATGAGGTGTTGGTAATGGGCTGGGTCGCGGAAAAGGAGCGTTGTTGCATTGATCTGCATGGTCTTACTTTTGGGCTGCTGAAGTGCAGGGGAATGAATGTGGAGCCCGATGTGAGTCTATTTGAAAATATACATATTTAACAGCGGTTCGTAAATGTTTGAGATAAATTTGGTACTTCTGAATGTGCATCTGGAAATATTAATAATTTCGCATTTGCAGCACATTGTATTTAAAGTGATATTATGGGCATTTTTCACTGTTGAAAAGAATTAACTAGTCAAAATAGTAAGTTAAAATGTGGTTACTGACCAATTATCTGAAACTCCTCTTGCTACCAGTTGTTTATAAAAATATATATTATATTCGATATTTTGCATGACTCACCCAGTCCTTTAAGCCGTAAATGATCCGTAAAACAAAACTGTGTCTTTGTGTCGTATGAACGAATCTGCAATAAAACTAAACTTAGATTCACATCGTACATCGAATCATATCTGTCGTCAGTTGTCAAAACGAAAGAACGCTTGATATTCTCATGCATTATTTTTCTCTTTCCGGGATACTGTTTTAGTATGTTGATGCTGCATTAACAAATATAAGTGTATATGAAGCGAAAACACCAAAAATAAACAACTGTTGCAATAGACACCTATAAACATAGCATTATACTGTTAGATGCCCATAATATCACTTTAAGTGTTTTGCTAGAACGTTGTAGTCAGCAGAGCAGAGTTGGAGGCACGAAGAATGGTTCCACATATCGAAGCCATCATAACAAAAGGTGTCTGTTTGTTACCACGTTACTCGTAGGTCAAATACACTGCATGGATATACTTGGGAATTTTCTATTTTTCCATGGTTGGATTTAATGTCGCGCAGAGTAGTAAGGTGGATGGTTTATTAGTAGGATGGTAGCAATCTCTTGCACGATGGTTACATTACATGTGTATTTGAGAGCAAGGAACAACTCTTCGTGGAGATTGGGATGGTGGTTAACACTTTTAGGTTCTTTTATGGTTTAGCTGGTTCGCCAAAAGTCCAGAATCTGGGTCTAAGACAGTTGACAGATATTCGTGATAAAAATTTGAAAGGTGTTTATACGGTGGATAATGTTTCCAGTTGATGCTGCTTATTGTAAGAAGCATGATGATAATTATACCGGCTTCGTATTGAAATGAGGCACGTTTCTTCGCTACATTGTTAACCGGGTGCCGGGTGGGTGGAATAATGGCGGGTTACAAGGAAGCTTACAGGCGATGTTTAAGCAAATTGGAGCACTTTTCAGCATGGGTTGGCTATGTTACCTGAAACAAACTATTCTATACTGCACCTAGTGTACAAAATGTGCTACAAATACTTATATTCGGTAGAATATAATTAATTATTGTTACAAAACACGCGAATTTTTCTTCGTGCGTACTCCTCCGTTTTCAAAATTCGCTGAGATATTATAAAATAAATATCCTGATAAAGTTTCATGAAAATTTGACAAAAAACGTGATTTCTAGATTGTAAACAGGGTTTTACTTTAGCCATATAAGGACAACTGCGCCGCTCCCTGGTGTCATGTTTTTCAACAGACAGGAACCATTTTCGGATACGGCCCAGATATCATTAGAACAAATGTTCTGACCAAGTTTCATGAAGATCGGACAAAAATGTGACCTCTAAAGCGTTAACATGTTTTTACTACAGCTATGTAAGGATAACCACCCCTTCTCCCTGGCGGCAATATTTTTCAACGAATCTGAACAACTTCCGAACGAGATATCCTCATAAATGTTTTGACTAAGATTTATAAAGATTTGACTATAAATGTGACTTCTAGAGTGTTAAAGGGGTTTACACCAGCCATATTAGGAAAAATGCCCCGTACACATGCGGTCGTGTTGTTATTTAAATGACACGGAACCATTTTCGAACTCAGATGAGATATCATTAGAACGAATGGTCAGACCAAGTTTCATGCAGAATTGACTGCAGAATTGCAGAATGTTACTTCTCGCGTGTTAAGGCTTTTCTTTAATTTTACCTTGCGATCTAGGGTTTGACCTCACATGCCCCAGTTTCGAACTCGACCAAGATATAATTGGGACACATTTCTCACCGAGTTTCATGAAGATTGGGAAAGATTATTACAGTGTTGACAAGTCAAATGTTGACGAACGACGGACAAAAGGCAATCACGTTGTGCTTAGGTGAGCTAAGAAACTTATAAAAGATTCTTATTTATTGAAATTTAAATTCATCTGGGTTTTTTAGTGAATAGAGAACATGAGATACCAAGGAACTCTAGCGAACAGGTTTGAGTGTACTGACTAGACATGTTTGTTGAAGCTATCGAAAGTATACCAGAGTCATGACATATTTATGATCGGAATCGTCAACACAAGCTTTGATTTACTTTTGCATTTTTGTTCAATAATTGAAGTCAAAAGACCGTTGTGTTACAAAACAGTTATCGTATTTCGATTTCAAAACTAAGGTTACACAGTAATCATCTAAATGCCACGATGGGCCGTATCACTGACAATAATATTATTTTTCCTTCATTTTATGGACGAAGAAGGTCAACACAATCACTGTTAGAAAATATTTATTAAATATCAAGTAAAGAGACGCACTGAATATATCACAGATAGTCAAAAAGGATAAGAAGTAATTGGATAGTTGTCATTCAAGTAAAAGTAAGACAAACATAAAACATAAAAGTGAAAGCGCGTTTTTTTCTAACTTAACATAAAAACAATAAATAACAGTTGCAATGTTGCATAAAATAGACATTTCAACTTTTTAAATATTGATTAAACATAAACCACAAAACAGTTGCATAAAATATATATTACAAGATAGATTAGTGCCACTTATAACAATTGATTACTATCCCTGTACATGCAGTTGGTAATTATTAAAATGTTATATTATTATTAATGTATCGGTTAATACAATTTAATGTACACACGTATTAATAAATGTTTAGAGTTAACAATATATCATGACATTCAATTAGAAAACCAAAATTTACACTTAAACGGAACGTAATTATTTAAACGTCGCTGTCGTTACTTATTGAAAAAGCAAAATCTTCTTTGGATATTCTACTTATCTTATGTCAGATAATCTTTAACGGGGTCTGAAATCAATCTTTAACACGCATTAGATAACAGCATGGCAAACACACCTATTGAAGACGTTTACATTGATTATCATAACTGATAACTGCTATAACTATATTTGCAAATACTTAATCATGTAAAATATCATAATATGTAAAATCAATGATAGTCCTTTGTTTATTATCAACAAAGTCAACATCACATTTCGCATTGGTGAGTTCATGTACATCTATATTACCAATATTAATCAAATAAATGCACAAACCGCAAACTGATATTTTTTTACACCAATTTAGTTCTACAGATTGATCGTGACTAAGAGTCCGAAACAGAGAAGAGACCGTCCCTACACGGATTTTAGTTCTACAGATTGATCGTGACTAAGAGTCCGAAACAGAGAAGCGACCGTCCCTACACTGAAATTAATTGTACAGATTGTCCGGGACTCTTGCGCTGTTAAGGTCCACACTAGTGGACGGCATGTTGTAGTCCGACATGGGTAAGTGCTCTACCGGGTCTGTCCTCATCGGTTCCACTCGGAACCTGAAGTGCTGGTTCTTCGAGGTATCGAACAACATACCCGTGGTCCTGAAATATGTATTTGCAAATCTTGAATGACGTATATACAATTCAGCCGGTGTGAGTAAAAAGTTTATATCCGAAATATATTTGCAAATACTTAATCATGTAAAATATCATAATATGTAAAATCAATGATAGTCCTTTGTTTATTATCCACAAAGTCAACATCACATTTCGTATTGGTGAGTTCATGTACATCTATATTACCAATATTAATCAAATAAATGCACAAACCGCAAACTGATATTTTTTTACACCAATTTAGTTCTACAGATTGATCGTGACTTAGAGTCCGAAACTGAGAAGAGACCGTCCCTACACGGATATTAGTTCTACAGATTGATCGGTTATCAGTTTGGTTTGTAGAAAGCACCATGATGATGAATACGCGTCCCTTGTATTGTCGATTGATACTTATTTTTTGTATTATACTAACCACGGAGTACTAGTACTTGAAAACTCTTTAAATTCGAGCTGGTCACAGAAGTGAAGAATAATACCCCAACTGACGCCATATCTAATCAAAGTACTGACAGTACTGGTGTGACGATGCTTTTGAAGAGGATGGATATAAAACATAAATTTAAGTTTATCTATATCACCACAATTGTGTATGTTGATACGAACATTTGGGTACGATAAAAAATTTGGGTACGAAAAATTTGGGTACGAAAAAAAAATTGGTACGAAAAAAATTTGGGTACAAAACATTTATGGTACGAAAACAAGTTTAGGGGTACGGGGAAGTAGTACCCGTGGGTAACTTGACCCATTGAGCGAAACTGGGGGCCGGGTCACATTCTTGTTCATTAAGTATGGCAATACCTTCATGATGATTCTCGAGAGTACGTATGAGCACATAGCCGGACCAGGTGAGCTCAATCGTAAGAGCACTTGACTATCCGAGTTCGCCCAGGAACATATGGATTAGTTAACTAATCAAGGCGATATAACCTTATACATGCATATGCTGAAATCTAACAGTCGAACGAAATATCAACATGGTATGCACACTTAGGTGGTTGTGTAATTTCTGTTAGAATATCGTATTCAATATGTAAATTTAAAATGATTGTGCCCGCACTTGAGTTTGTTGCCTTGTTTAAGTCTATACGCGCCTAGGCTGCACCCAGTGTGTGTATTTGTGGTTTTCCAAGGTAATGAGTTACCTCCGCGCTGAGGCTTCATAATATTGGGATCCGGAGTTTGTCCAGCACTCCTACCTAATAAGATTAGATTGACGACAGATGGGACGAATTTTGAATGATAGCTGCAATTTCCAGCTATTTGTTTTGTGCTGAAATATTTTTAATTTTTTATATGGTCTTATGCTGCGGGGGGATAGGATTATCCGGAAAAAACACCTGTCCGGAATGGTGACCACAAAACAGACAAAATATAACATTGCGCCGGGAGCAGGAATAAAACCGGTGTCGTAGAGGTGAAAAGCGAACGTCCTTACAACTGCGCTAGCGGGACGGACAATTACGCAAAGACATGTTCTTTTATCTATTTATATCATAGCAGTGCAGCGTTTACAATTTGCAGGTTCGAAATTGTTCGCATTCTTTAGTTTTGTAATCACGTAAAAAGTTAATTTTACATGTTTTCATTCGCAATTTATTTACAAAATCGAGAACAAATATCAAACAAAATAGAGAAAATATATAGTTGTTTCATTGGTCCATAAAAATAAAATGGATGTAAAATTTCTAATTTAAAATTAACGTTCTGATACACTCATTGAATCTGTTTCCCCAGGATATGCTGTTCTATTAATATTAACCTTTATCACTGATAATCAGCGAGGAATGCCGATTAGAAAAATCGAGCTATCTCAATCGGACTGGCTCGGTCTTTCACATAGGTCGCCATTGTGAAGATTTTTTCACTGGTATGATAACTTAGACGATGCTTTGCAGCATCGTCAAAAACAGGTAAATACTAAAAATAATACATTGATATGTGGTTTCACTACTTGTGTCAAACTTCTATACCTGTAACTAATTACAAGCCACCTATGCCTAAATGTGAATACACCAAGATATAGTCCGTAAACAATACAACAAATTCAAAACAATGATAAGTTTTAAACAGTTTTTATGAGTTTCATACAGTTTTAATGAAAGCCATGCTCAAACTAAGTAAATCATTACATCAACAAACACTGGAAACATTCTGTTGAAAAACGACTATAAAATAAGTCCGCTTCCGTTAAAACGTTCTTTGCTTTCACTTTTGAAGCTGTATACAAACAAACAAATAGAGATGAACACGTTTGTTTATTCAACCAAAACCGGCAGAGCAGAATTTTTAAGTGAATTGAAGGATGCACAAAATGCGTGCGTATACGAAGTTACGTCACAACATTACTATGATTGTATTGCAAATGTCCAGTGGAAGCGTCTCAAGCACGAGCTGGCGCAAAATTAAACTAGCACTTCCCGGCAGTCACCGCTCAAATCACACAGGTTCGAAAAGCGACACCTTTGTAGAAACAATGGTTGCGGCTGTCCCATTCAAGACAACTAATAGGCAGCTTATTTTTTAGATTTCAAGTAAAGATATTCCGTCCTGTTACATGTTTACACGTTTATACTAGTTAATTGGTCTACATTCAAATGCACATACAACAATCGAATCACATATTGCACGTTTGTCTCAATGACTGCTATACGGAATGTATCAAATCGGGATGGCAAATTACTAACAAGGGACAAAATTGTCACAAAACCAGGTTTTCATTGTGAAAAAAAAATCTGATAAAGGGAGAAAACTCAAACTGAACTTTTGAAATGACCAAAAAAAATTAACCCCCTTTGTAAGTTTTTTTTTTTTTTTTTAAATCTATTTTTAGTCGTGGCGACCTTGACATTGGAGATATTGACGTGATTCTTTCGTGGGACACACCGTCCCATGATGGTGAACAAATGTGCCAAATGATTTTAAAATCTCACAATGAATGACATAGTTATGGCCAGGACAAGCTCATTTATGGCCATTTTTGACCTTTGAACTCAAAGTGTGACCTTGACCTTGGAGATATCGACGTAATTATTTCGCGCGACACACCGTCCAATGATGGTGAACAAATGTGCCAAATGATTTTAAAATCTGACGATGAACGACATAGTTATGGCTCGGACAAGCTCATTTATGGCCATTTTTGACCTTTGAACTCAAAGTGTGACCTTGACCTTGGAGATATCGACGTAATTATTTCGCGCGACACACCGTCCAATGATGGTGAAGAAATGTGCCAAATGATTTTAAAATCTGACAATGAACGACATAGTTATGGCCCGGACAAGCTTATTCCGCCAGCCCGCCAGCCAGCCAGCCCGCCCGCATTCGCCAATCTAATAACCAGTTTTTTCCTTCGGAAAACCTGGTTAATAACAGAGTGTAAAAAAAGCACAAATTGACATACATACCATTTCCCAAAAGATGTATGCGCGATCTACCTCTTTGTATACTTGAAGATTTATCCGCAAGTTAAATAAGTGTTGTTTATTGCTGGCCCATTTTAGGTAATGGTAAGTTGTTAATGCCCTATACAGACTGTGAAAGCGTGGAAAATATATTGTATTTTGTGAAAATGATTTGTTTATTAGAGTTGTTATTAGAACCAGTGTCTTCAGTTCTAGACTGGCCTTTTTAGTTAAAATTTGAGATGTTATGATCATAAAAGTGCAAAAGAGTTTGACGTGATCATATTTAATATACAGCTATACCGTAAAGGTTAAGTATGCAGAAGACTCAGTTTCATATCATGATCAAAAATACTAATATAGTGAAACGCTAAACAATCAAATTATACTGCATGTATAACATTATATCTATACACACACTAAAACATTATAATCTAGTACATAATGCATAATTAAACCGCACACTAATTTGAATTAAACAGAAGCATATATGCTTTGATAATGCGTATAGGTGCACATATAACAGTTGTTATGCCTGTGGAGCATTTGCTTGTATTGTGTACAAACAAAGTTGTTTTAGACGCACACCGCCATTTGTAATAGCCAGTCGGGTACCATCTGTACTTGTACACAAGTTGAATGGATTTTTTATATCGACCGGATAGACACTAAGTAAGTCACCCTTAACATTTAGCTGCACGATGGAATGTGTTCCCATACTGCTCACCAACACCGTGTCTCCTAGGCCAACGCATACTCCCCTTGGCTCCTGTATAGTTGTATTAGTGATAATTCTGGCAACCCCTGTCCCAACGTCAAAGAAGAAAATCGTATGTGCGAAACGATCAGTCATGACCAGGGTGTTCTTAGAAGCGACAAACGTACATTTGTTTCCACCAATATTATATGTTTTCGGTTCATATACCACCTTAACGAAGTCAGACTCTGTGCCATCTATTGATATCATACGCGCTGGACGCACATCGTGATAACAGCTGCCCAACATCGTCGATTTGTTCATCATGCATATAGAATCTACATAGGAGGATGAATTTATGTGTCTGGTGAGACTGATGAAATACTTGGGGCTCACGGTCAGAAAACAAATAGTCTTATTAGACATTGTCACAGCTACTTTATTTTGCGAAATACATGCGACGTCATCTGGATTCGATTTGAACTTGTAAGGAGTTCCCAGTCTCTGAAGACGATTATCCATTATGATACATTTCATATTTCTATTATTAATCGCTACAAGTTTTCCATCTGGCAAAAAGTCCAGTCCCGTAAGGAAAGGGTCCTGATCCTCGTCGCCGGTTTTTTGTAGATCAGTGGATAACAATAGCTCCATTTTTAGCTGTGGTGACGTAGCACTTGCTGCACACGAGCCTGAAAAATAGGTGTAACTATTAGTTCCACAAGTTATAGTAATACTACGTGTTATGGTAATATTACGTGTTAATGCTATGAGGTTAAATTTTATTTACACTTATATGTATCATGAATATTGCTGGGCCAAGTGTGAGGTTGAGCGCTCTAACACCGGTTTAAACCCCTAATGCTTTGAATTGACCGTTCCAAGACGGTGACCCCAGCTTTATTCTCCTATGTGTGTATGTTGTTTCGTATTGTGCTGTTACGTATTGTTTTTGCAATTGGTCACTTGCCTTAAATAAAGAACCAACTAATTGTTTATAATGAGAATGCAATACTGCTCCAGCAGCTAGACTTTCACTTCTTTATATTGATATGTTGCATAGTCGCATGAAAATACATTTCATCAAAATACGAGACTAAGGATATAATTTATCTGGGGCTTTTTTCAAATACTTATATATATTCATATAATTCTGATAAAAATATAAACAGACAAAGTTACCAGTGTAAAATATTTTTGGGACGACATTTCTGTGCAAAAAGACAACTTTAATTTCAAATTGATTGCATAACAAGAAAACGATAATAAATGCAACAGCTTACTTCAAAATAGCCCTTAATAAAAAGGTGCCAATAATGATTACTTGTATAAAGCATTGATTTCTATAAGTAAGGCTCCGGAACTGGAAGTAACTATGCTTAAATCAAAATGATCATAATGTCGAACACCTGTGGGCATAAAGTTTACAAACAAAGAGCTCAAAATCTTACGATATGTGTAATATATTTATGTTGCTTGTTTACTTAACTCATCGATAACATTATTCTGAAAGAATTTATGTTAAAATGTTGATTACAAATCTTTGTCCCCAAATAATTAGCCGTATGTGTATCAAACACTTGTTGAAATCGTTTTCTGGAAAATAGAAAATTGTGCACAGTGCACGTTATATACTGTAAACTATCTTCAAAGTAAACCAATAATTCCCATAAACTATATTTATTGAAATAAAACGACTACTGCATGATTATGAAAACATATCAATTACAGTATCTTAAAAGTAATCAGTACAATTATTATTACCGTTATCAACCGTATCAGTTTCTACGGACTCAACAGCTCCTTCTGAGCCGAGTAAAAGCATTTCTGAAAAAAATCAAACCATTTTATTAGGAACTGCAATCATACTGAGTAGTTTGAAGGAAATCTAACATTCATTTTGGGATTCTCCTTATCTGTTATGTTTGTTGTTACTTATGATGGCATTATGTTGAATCAGCCATGTAAACAGATATATGAATGTATTTATAAAACCATAAAACTCGTGCTTATTTTTCCGGTTTTGGAATATATTTAAAGTAATGTTTTAGAAGCATAACCAAACAATATGTATGATTAATAAGAAGTATTTTGCAAGTTTTGTATTTTAAGTACATGAATATATTTCGAAGCTTCACTCGCATATTTGTTGTTGGGAGTTTACCTAATACAGATATAAGGAAAACAAAAACACTCGCCTGTAACAATATTTGTAAGTGGTACATGCACTTATAGAAACAGCTGATAAATGATACTAAAGCTGTATTTATTTTATTTAAATAGGTACACAATATTTTGTTCAATTATAGAAAATATCAACCTTTCTCTGGAATTGTTTGTTCCGCGTTAAACTTTAAGACGTCAACTACATTTTCAGCAAGGTTGGAAATCTCGCATACAAAATGTAAATTCATTTTTATAGAGAACGACGAGTTATCGTGCTCCTTGCTGTGACTTTCAAATTCTTTAAGAATTCCGTCAATGGTTCGGGCAACTATGAACAATTGCTGTGGACTTCCGTGTTCAAGCACCTCAGAATAGACTGGAAGCATTTTGACAATTTTTTTTCTCAGAATCGGCTAATAGTTCACGCTTTTTGCTGTATGTTGTCATTTTCTTAGATATCAAGCTATCAGCTTCTTCCAACAATTTAGACTTTGCATCTTCAAATAAGTGTATAATGCGTTCCTTCATGTCTTTAATCAAGTCATTCACGTAACGTTCTGACTGACTGAATCCATTTGATAACGTTAGTATATCGGAATTCGCTTTCAACATCGCACCTTTTAAATCTCTAAGTTCTGTATCTTCCTCTCCAGAGAGGTGACTTATTTCATTAAATTTGTCACATTTCCGGTGCATGGTAACACAGCTAGTGCAACCACGGACTCTAGATTACACGGATAAGAAACGGGACCGTTAAGCCAAATATCTTGTTGTGTCTAAGTCACGTGACCGTGTCGTAACTATCGATCTTTTATCGAAGCGCCGAGGTTATAAATTTGATGTACCCACTCACGTATTTTGTTAAATTATAGTTTCATTCCTAGGCCGATTTTGACAAATTATATATCATTAGAAAGCTTACGTAACGTAGTTTTCAGAGATATAAATATATATTAAGTTTTTCTTGTGATTTCGGCAGCCCGGCGAGTTATAACTTTAACTTTTGCAAATAACATACCGTTTTGGAGTTTTAGAATCTAGATTTACGCTTGACATGTTCGTACTTTATACCGATTTGTAGCGTTTATATTTGGAGTTCAGTTTTAAAAATAACATCTTGCTTAGGAGAATAGAATTCTGTATACGATAGAAAAAAAAATTGTTTAAAAACGAAAGTAATTAAGGAATGAAGGCGGGAAAATGTAGCGCGCGTTCCTAACGCACTGAACTGATGCTACGGTCTTGGCGATTATGCTTTTGTTTAGATACCGGCCATTGAATTTCCTTTGCCATCTTATTATATTTTTTAAGTTAAAGTTATAACTCGCCGGGCTGTCGAAATCAGAAGAAAAACTTAATATATATTTATATATCTGTTTACTACGTAACGTAAGCTTTCTAATGATATATAATTTGTCAAAATCGGCCGAGAAATGAAACTATAATTTAACGAAAGACGTGAGTGGGTACACCAAAATGTATAACCTCGGCGCTTCGCTGTACGCTAATTGTAAAAGATCGATAGCCACAACACGTTAAAACGCGCGATGGTAAAACATAAAATGTGTATTTCTTGTGTTTAACTCGCTATAAATCAATTAATAACAACGGGAATATACTTAAAGTTATATTTTTTTTGAAAGAGGAATTAATAAGCAACAAGATAACGTATAAACCAATAATCGGATGAATAGTATTTGCATAAGATTGAATTTACTACAGTAAGGGTCAAATACTCGATTCATCTCCTATCAATATACACTCCGTGGTGCAACATAATTCTGAATGATCCTCACAGAAAAACTCGATATCTTTAAAGTGTTTCCTACATCTTTCGATTCCTTTCATATCCAAAGAGTTAGCGAAATCTATGCTCTGAACATTAACAATGTTGTGTTTTCTACTTGTATCACTTTGGTGTTTATCTCTACATTCTTCACAAAGAAATGCAGTGCAAAGCTTGCAGACAACACTTGCATGTTTTGATTTCGACCTTTTAATACAAGGCTCACAAAATCTAACGTAATAAGATATGTCATTGAATTTAATAATGTTGGAAGAACTGTCATTGCTGTACAATTATTACCATAACGTTCAACGGCATATGATATAAAGATATTGTTAACAATTTCGGCTCACAAAAAAATCACCAAAAATTTAACCTACTTGCATGAATTAGTCAGCCGTTTTGTCTGACTTTGCTTGACAGAAATATTGGAACTTGTAAATTGTTACATCTCTTAAAACGATTTTTGTCTGTAATCAAAGCACCTAAACAAGAATAAAATACTTTATTCTGAAACTTGATTACAATTGGATATGATAGTAATTAATCCTGATCCTTGTTCAATGGTGTAGATTTAGGCGTCTATATAATCCTGTTTTATGAGTCTGGAATACGCTTACAACATTTAAAACTGAAATTGAGTTGTGCGCTGTCGTTCGAGCTTGAACTTTCTACATGAATAGAACATATTGTGGAATGCACACGGGAAACATTGTGCAAATGTAGTATGAATTTTGTTTTTTGGAGTAAGGCTAAATGCGCGGTACAATTCAAGCCGGAGAAATCGAATACTTATACATATAACTGAATTTTCAATAGATAACACTATGTACACACTAATTCTGTTTTGCCCGTAGCGTTCATAATCGCATAATTGTTTTCAATCCTCAAGTTATGAGCAAACATACTGACAAACATTTATCTAAACAGTTTGTTGTCGAACAAGCGATTTATTAACTATGCAAACTGAGATTAAGTATAGGCTTTCACATACTTGATAAATTATCCGAAATATGCCTTCGGAGCTATCAATAGACAACTTACAGTGAACACAAAATCATGCATACCTTTACAAGAGTGCTCATAGGTCGATTCCACAGCCTTGCTAGCATGTCCATCTATGGCCTTTGTACATTTGGAAGTATGGTCATCCAGTTCATGTTTACATTTGTCTGTGTGTGACTTTAGATCCTTTTTACACTGTTTAAGGTACACCTGCATCTCATTCAGAGATTTATCGGCAATATTTTGAACTTTCTTGAGCGTATTGTTTGCCGCGTCTAGCAAATGAATCATTTCCCCCGTGGTTATCTTTAATGTCTCCTTTTGCAGCTGTTTTGGATAAAATATTTTTGGAATGTGAAACAACAAACACATATTACCCATTAAGCAAGTTTTACATAAAACCAGTATGTACAACTGTATGAAGAAGTTCTAGTTTTGTAAATGTAATTCTTCGTTTTAAAGCAATTATATATAAGTAGTTTAAAATGCCTGATTCATAACTTCTCATTAAAGCTTATGTTATTAATGTAATATCAACGATCTATTAAAATACACATCACCGTGGAAAATAATTTCTGGATTAGAAAATCTAGCAGTTTGCTTTGACAAATGGGGAAAACTTGTCACGACCGACAAAAATGATTTCGAGATGTTATGCGGCAATTTCACCATTATATGGTTATAGTTGATTTTAATGCTGGAGGCATACCCAGCCTGCATTCCATATTATAAATAATACATACGCTCAGTAATAAACTTGATGGAAACGTATACATTTTGGATACATGTAGATTTAAATTTAACAAAAACGAATGTTTTTTGCGTTTTTTTTTGTCTCTACATATTAAGGACATTAGTCCATTTCAAATACGTATAATTAAAGTTGTCATCCAAAATGTATTGTAGAAGTTTAAAATTCACGTGCCGGTAATAAATTATTGCGATAAATACACCGTTTTTAGGTATTTCTTACAAATCATACATGCTTTAATATTTTATTGCTGAAAAGAAGTTTTGTCCGACCCTTACGTCCCTTATATTTTGAATACAAACGCACGCAACAAAAAAGTTTGTAAATGAACACTAACTTATACCTCTTCTAGTTTCTTCACAGCCTCCAGAGCAGTGACGTCAAGTGTAAGACTCGTTTGGTCACTAAGCAGGTTAGTCAGTGTTGTGAAGATGTCCTGGAGATCTGCGTCGGTGACTTTACACTGGGACGCATGACGGACATTTCTGCCAATTTCTCGCGCCTATAAAGACACGAAACATGTGTACTTTATCAAAGTATTGACAGACGTGGTTGTACCAACGTCTACATCTAATGCACGTAAGTATGGAATGGTGCGTGCAATTATTTGATACATCCACACACTTTTACTAAGTACGTATAATAAAGGTCAGATACTTCCATTTTCGTATTGGTAAGAAAATGTAAGGTCGTAAAGAGTCAAATATATAAGCCCTGAATTATGCATATATATTAACAAGACAGTTAACCGCACGACCCTTCTACCAACCTTATCACTCGCAAGGTCTGACATGGTGAAATTTGAGATCAAAGATTGCGAATTCTATATATAACAAAGAAGGAAATGAATTGGGCATGTGTAACCTGTATAAATGTTACGACAATTATTACCTCTCTTGGCCGATTTACGATAACTGTCAACTCGCATACGTTAAATGTCAACAAAAAAGGCAAAATGTCGCATAACTGGCGAAATTACCGGGAAAAGCCCCAAAAAATTGCGAATAACGCGGTTATTGATGCGTATAAGCAGCTTTCAAGAACTTTCAGGGCCAGACCAACTGACAGAGGAGGACATGGATGCGTTAGTGGAGATGTTTAAAGGACTGAAAAACAGGGAAATGCCTCTGTGAAATTGTGTAATAACATGTTAATTAACCACAAATATTGATGTATGAAGAAAATAACAGTCTTTTTTGTGTTTTTTAACCAAATTAACAGTAAAAGTAAGACCCTTAAATTTTTTCCCCTATTAAGGAAAAAACGCGCGCGATTTTTCCCCAAAAGTGGAAAATCACGCATGAAATTTCCCCAAAAGTGGAAAATCACGCGTGAAATTTCCCCAACCTAAGGGCTAAAGGCCCCTTCCCCTACAACCCAAAAAAGCCCTAAATGAGGTAACAATATCATAAATAACATTATTATTTATAATATTTAAATGAATCCAAAGAAGTGTGTGAAATTCATGCTTCAATTGAAGTTATACAATTATGTCATTAATAATTAAGCAAGCTCCAACATGAGTAACAGTAAATGTATAACTGTATTGTATGCATGATAAATTTATTTGGAATTAAGAAATATGCATACAGTAAGCAGATTCATACTCTTCAGTATTTTATAAAAGGTAAAATAGCAATCATATCACTAAAATATACATTCAATGTGTACACAATACCATTTCACCATTTTACATCATCAATTAATTGATATGGCATAGGGATGATAAAACAACAAAAATTCTAACCCTTTACCAATCTACATTTAAAATATTTGCACAAGTATAGTGTATAAAATTTCTAGGTAAGCAAACCAAATTAATTCATGTTTTACCAGCTTGCAACATTAATACAAAGGTATCTTGCAAGTGAGTTTTACAAGATATGATTTTCAAAACTGTCAATATTCAACACTTGGAAATTTAGATCAGCAAATCACCCTGTTTTCAGCTAAAATTTTCTTTTTTTTAAGAACAACAAAAGTGAGGCGAGGAAATTAAGACATACAGTTCACAAAAGTTACTATCAACTGGATATGCGATTCACATACATTCATAATAGATTGTGAAAACCATTACACGCCTTTTATTTATTATTCATTCCACACAAGAACTATGTTACACACACAGGGCCCCCCCAATGGCAATGGTCAAAGTTGTGTATGGGGACAGAAACATGTTTTATTCAATGCATTGGCGTTTAATGAAATTGCAAGATTTATTTCGGAAAGGTCAAAGATAAACATGATGATAAAACAAATAGCAATAACAAGAGCTATGGTCACTCTGCACTGCATTTCTTCTTTATGAAATCAAAGGAAGTTTCAAGATAATAACTTTATCGTGTTCTAGATATGGCCCATACATGTACATGTGGCAAACGTACAGAATGACAAACAGGGTGGTTTCTACAAGACGCTGCACTTCACATTAAAGAACTACAGCATATACATAATATCTATAACATTTTAAGTGAATACGTTTAACACTTTTGTAGTTATGGACCGGACAAAAATAAAGCATGAAAAAAATGGTAATACTGCATACAAATGTACAAGAATTATGGTCCTTGTGCATTAAAATATAGATATATCTACACATAACATTTAAAAGTTGACACCTTTACTTTTCAAGACATGGGCTAGACAAAACTTGGCATGGACACAGTGCAATAACTTAGCAACTTTATTAGGGCAAGAGTACAAAAACTTGTGATTTTTGTACACTGCACATTCCTCTCAACAGATCCCTTTCAATGACTGTAAACAATTTACATTAAAATGCTAGCAATTGTTTTCTGCCTGTTAATCCAAATGTGTAATTCATCTGCATCAATACATTTTATTGGATCTTTGAATGAACTATATCTTTTCCAAGCCAAATCTTTCACAGGACCCTGCTGCCTAAGGAATTTTACCATGTGAACAATATCATTTGTTTTGTCAACCACTGGCCTTTCCCTTCTAGATCTGACTGTTTTGGAAGTACGAACCAATTGTTCACGGATAGCATCTACCACCTGAGTAGTCATACAAATGTTTTTGGCTGATTGATATGATTTATTAGCACCCTGGGTTGCAAGTTCCCGTTTTATGTTATTTACCTGCAACTCTACGCAGTTGTCATTTGGAATGTTGTTATAAATACCCCCCTTTAAATTCACAGTCATGTTCCAAAGGTACTCAAAACTGTCTTCAACTCCCAGTATAGAAATAACATAGGAAATCATTCGCCATAACCATAATTCGTATTTTGTATGCTTTACAGAACTATCAAACAGCCATTCAAAATATGCATTTCTTAGTATTCGCTCACCATCTCCCATCTTGTAAGAGTCCATGGTGTCTCTAAAAAGCAATGACATGAACAGAACATGTTGAACTGCATTTGTAGCTTTAACATCTGTGCTGACAGTGTGGAATGTCCAGTGAAGTTTCTTAAGATGTTTTTTAAACCAGGAAACCTGTTTACATGTGTATGTTCTGTTGCTAAGTGGGCACTTGTATATATCTTCCTGCTTCAATGCTTTCAGCTGGTCATCCTCTGCATTCAGAGCCAGTAAATTGTCACGTGGTTCATTTACTGATGACAGTTCATTTAATTTTAAATTGTCAATTATCCTTAATGAAATTTCATTTAACCACCTCACTTGTTGTTTGGGGCTCATCAGATGGAGTAACGGTGGAGATGAGGGATCAGAAGTCACATCTTCCATGTCCATGACATCAAGGAATGCCCCAACTAAGTAGGCATCTAGGACATCATCAATGAATAAATGATGTGGCCTATGCATTAAACAGAATTTTTTTTATAAACATAAATAAGAAATTCTGATTCATATTGGTTACGTGAAAAGGATATATATCTTGTAATTTATTGTTTAACCCTTTCTTTCATAAGAAGCAAAGTGAAAATGGCTATGTGCAAACAGCATAAAACCAGAACAGCCTGCGAGTAACTCGCAGTCTGTTCAGGTTTTATGCTGTTTGCTGCTCATCGGTATCTAAGGGTTGTAAATGAAGCCTTAAAAACTTGAACCTAGTAAGAAAGGTCTTCAATTCAATGTAACTTTTTAAGGGACTACAAATGGGTAAAGTACAATCCTTTATAATTTATAACCAAGATAAAAATATTATAATCGGTGGTGATTTCAATACTGTCCTAAACCCATTATTGGATAAAAAGAATGGAAACCTTTATACTCATACTAAAAATACAAACATTTTAAATAACATAATTGAAAACTACAATATGATAGATATCTGGCGTACAGCATACCCAAACGAAAGCAAATTCACCTGGCACTCAAACACAAAACCAACAATATTTTGTAGATTAGACTATTTTTTAATATCTGAATCTCTTTGCAACATTATTGACACGTGTAACATAAAACCAGGATTTATAACTTACCACTCTCTAGTTGAACTTAAACTGCACAATATACAACCTGAAAGAGGCCCAGGATACTTAACAACAGCATCTTATTAGATACACAATATCAAACACAAATAAAACAGGAAATATTAAATACAGTTCAAAATAATAAAGATGCAAACCCAAACACCTTATGGGAAGTAATTAAAGGAAATATACGTAACACAACAATTAGATACACATCATTTAAACAAAAAGAAACACACAAACTTGAAACTGAAACCATCAAAACCATTGAAACACTTGAAAAACAATTGCATCAAACAAACACAAATGATACCACCGACATTGAAAATGAAATGACATTAAAAAAACAAATATTAGATGGAATCTATCATACACATCTCAATGGAATAATACTAAGAGCGCGTGCACAGCATGTTAAACATAATGAAAAAAATACAAAATATTTCGCAAACCTTGAAAAACGTAGAAGTGAACAAAAAACTGTACACAAATTAGTAGTCAATGGCAAAGACATAACAAACAGAACTCAACTACTAGAAGAACAATGTTTATTTTTCGAAACCCTCTATAAACGAAAACATGTTGAAAATAACACCCTTTTTAAAAATACACATCACGCTTTAAACCAGGAAGAAAAACAACTGTGCGACGGATTGTTTAATGAATATGAATGTGGATTAGCCCTAAAAGAAATGCAAAATAACAAAAGCCCAGGATCCGATGGCATCACAATCGAATTTTATAAAATATTCTGGAATGATATAAAAACACATCTAATAAATTCACTTAACTATTCATTTAACAACCAAAACTTAACTACGCTACAAAAACAAGGTATTATATCACTTATTCCAAAACCTGGAAAAAACTTAGAATCCTTATCAAACTGGCGCCCAATTAGTTCACTAAACAATGATTATAAAATTGCAACAAAAAGTATAGCAAACAGAATATAAAAAAAATTACCATCAATCATTTCAAAATCTCAATCTGGTTTCATAAAAGGACGTTACATTGGTGAAAACATTCGTCTTATCCAAGAATGCATAAACTATTTCAACAATTCAAATAATCCTGGTCTAATATTCTTTGCAGACTTTGAAAAGGCATTCGATTCGCTTGATCATTCATTTATGTTCTCTTGCTTAGAAAATATGAACTTTGGTCAAAGTCTCATTCAATGGGTCAAACTATTCTATACCGATATTAACAGTATTATCAATAACAATGTCTTCTTTTCAAACAGTTTTAACATCGAACGAGGCGTTCGACAAGGATGTCCACTCTCATCATCGCTATTTATTATTTGCATCGAGTATCTATCACATCACATCCAATCAAATAAACACATAAAAGGCATATCACTAGAACCTGAAGAAGAAATCAAACAATCCCTATTTGCTGACGATGCAACTTATTGTTTAAATGACAATTACGATTCTTTCCATAACCTAATAGAGTCGCTCACCCTTTACGGAATGACATCGGGTCTTAAACTCAACAAAAGTAAATGTACTGTGCTGCGAGTAGGTAAATTAAAACAAAGTAATGTTCAATATAAAAAAGAAATGAAATTTAATTGGACATCCGATGAAGCCACAACGTTAGGAATTACTTTCACAAATAATGAAAAGGATACAGTTCTTAAAAACATACTACCTAAATTACAGATTTTAAAAACTGCTTAAAATCATGGCATCATCGTAAACTTACACTAATCGGAAAAAAACACAGTATTGAAAACGTTTGCACTTCCTAAATTAATATATGTATTAACAGTTCTCCCAAATCCACCAAATGATGTTATTAACGATATAAAATCAGCAATATTTAATTTCATATGGGACGGTAATTACGCCTGATAAAATAAAAAGAACTCGGTTAATTCAATCTGTAGAAAATGGAGGTATCCAATTAACGAACATTGACTCATTCTTGAATGCAATCAAATGCAGCTGGGTTAAAAGATACCTAGATAATACCAACACGAGCAAATGGAAATTATTCTACCAGAAAATCCTAAATAAATATGGTGACTCCTTACTCTTTGAATGTAACATCAGCAATACTATCTTAAATGAAATTGCAAACGAAAACATATTTCTGTCTGATGTTCTATCAGCGTGGAGTGATGTCACTCATAATTTAGAAACCCAAACCAGCAGTAAAACAATTTTATGGAATAATAAAGACATAACTTCAAACAATAAGACGTTTTTCTATAAAGACTGGTTTGAACGAAGCATTAAATATGTCGACCAATTATATGACTCCAGAATTAAGGATTTCTACTCTTTTGATAATATATGCTACATATACGGAATACCTTCAAATAATTTTCGGGAGTACTACACACAAATCAAAAGCATACCCATACATATTAAATCTGAAATCAATACAAATAATACACCATGTACTCAAACAACATTTGTAGAAAACATACTTGGAAGAAAAAACAAAACAAATAAAATATTTTACACACTACAAATTAAAAACCCTACAGAAAACTCCAAAATCAAAAATAAATGGCAAGTCCTTTTTGGAGAAAATTAACTTAATTGGAAACACATATATACCATGCCATATAAAGCAACTATTGAAAGCACACTGAGAAATTTTCAATATAAATACATCCATAGAATTATAGCTACAAATAAATATTTCTTTAAATGCAAATTATCTAACTCAAATCTGTGTGACTTCTGCAGTGAAAACATTGAAACTATAGAACATCTTTTTGGGGAGTGCAAACACATCCAGCCTATTTGGAATCAATTAATATCTTTTCTTGAACAACAGCAACTAAACGTTAAACTATCTTTCTTAAATGTAAGTTTCGGAATTAACTCATTGAAATCAATAGACTGTAATAATATTGTGAATTTTATGGTTATATTGATGAAATATTTTATATTAAACATGAAGTACAAAAAACAAGTACCAAATTTTAATTGTTTTGTCCATAGTCTTAAACTAAAAATCCAAATTGAGAAAGAAATAGCCCTCAGTAATGACACATTACAAATCTTTAAACAAAAATGGAATCGGATTAAATTCTCATAATGTTTTTGTCCACTTATATACATTTCACTCTAATGTTAGTTTATCTCTCTAAAATAGTTTTGTTTGTTTTTTTTTCTCATTTTTATTTTTCAATCTGACAAGATCATTGTGAATATACAACAAAACACACAAGTCCAGTATGCTGTCTTCCAACTTTATACAACTCATCATTTTTCATAACTATTCCTCTGTTGTTCTTTTCTTTTCTCTCTCAAAAAAAATATATATTAGCATATCTTGTATAACATGTCTGAACTGTATTGCTTTGTACAATCACTATGTTGTATGATCATATACATGTTTACATTGTAGGTATGATATTGAATAATAAAAAAAAATATCTTTAAAAAAACAAACAAAAACAAAAAAAATGGGTAAAGATACGTATCTACGTGGTAAAGGGTTGACCTTTTAATCTGATATTTTGATAGTTTATGAGAAAAAGGACTTTCAACGAAACAGTTCACCATTGCTGACGCAAACGAGGTTAAAGACAATGAATAGCTTGGAAAATTGGAGCTTAAATATAGTTGTATTTAAAAATAGTCAATTGACCAATTTTTTTTACTAAAGGTCATCGGGTGGAAACACAACAGGAACACATTTGTGGTTGGTTTTTAAATTTCTTTCCACATTAGTGTACATTGAATTTTTAACGGTCTATGATCGAAATAATGTGACTTTATCAAAATTCTTCTCAAAGAAGACAATAATAATTAAACACCAATTTTTTACCCCAAATTAACCAGTTTGGTTTCGTGCAAGACATTCGGACAGTTCACTTTGATTAACCCATTCAGTGTGGGAACTGAATTTTGAAGGCCTGTGCAAACAGTTTGGATCCAGATGAGATGCCACAGAACGTAGCGTCTCATCAGGATCCAAACTGTTTGCTATTCTGATAGTATTCCTTGAAAAAAAATCGAAGAAAATGCTAATTTTTGAAAAGTATGGTCCCTTCAAAAATGAGAGAAGTAGAGCCTACTCGTATTCGTATTCGTACTCCTTGTCTTAACAGCCCTTATGGGCCAACCGTGACAAGCACGTCAAAGCGTTAGTGTA
The DNA here is from genome assembly GCF_020536995.1 of Dreissena polymorpha. Taxonomy (NCBI): domain Eukaryota; kingdom Metazoa; phylum Mollusca; class Bivalvia; order Myida; family Dreissenidae; genus Dreissena; species Dreissena polymorpha. Next base: position 14,722,454 of record NC_068360.1, read on the forward strand.
ATGTTTGTGACACAGATGAGACCTTCCTACTTATATTAGACTTATAAGAATGCACCGCGGATGTAGCCTTGTTTTTAATGACGTTTATTATTTGTAAGTGTCTATATCTTTCAGTATGTAGAGTAAATAAAAGTTTTCTACAATGGAACTCAACACTCTGAAGCCTCAGTGTCTCTGTTTTTGTTAATTTACCCCTGTGTCTTAACTGTAGAGCATTATAACATATCAGCAGGGCTTAGATTAACTTTGGAAATCTGAACGTACTGGCTTCTGATTTTGGAAGTTTTCCAAAATAAAAGGAAGTTATCAGATGACATTAATGCAGTGCCCCAGATAAGCTGCGTATCTGCGTCTTTCACCCTATTAAAATGTTTAAAAACGCAAAGAAATACAATATCATGCGTTTTGAAAACGCAACCAATTTGACTTTTACGCAAATTCGTCAAATTTGATGCGTACAATAGCTTCGATCGAAAATGCTTTGCTCATTTTCGGTATTTTCTCTTTGGAATTATTTTCGAAACGCGGCGACGCTTTTATTCAGAAAGCGCCTGGATGACGGAGCAGGAAATCAGTCAAAGTTATTTAAACGCTCTGTGGACTAGAGTTCATAACTTAATTACAGCGTTTACGACAACATACATGCGTTTTCAATCTGATTTAATCCGTCGCTCATTGTGCATGTATTTGTAAAGCGTCTGTTCTTTCAGTTTCTACTACAATGCGAAATAAAAATGTCTAAGAGAGGTCGAAAGACGTCCGCGATTGTTGCGCCAAAATATCAGTCGATCACAAACTTTTTGAACCAAGAAAGCAAGACCCAATAAATGCCGAATCATTCGTGTTAACATTCTTTTTAAGTTTAAAGTTTATATTATGGACTGTTTCAAGGGTTAAAGATGTTATGAAACATCTGTTTATTAAAGTTAATTATAATTGTTAACAGTTTTATTGAATCAATACAAGTGTGCAGCTTCAACAGATGTAAAGCAGAAATGATTATAAGGTATGCAATTATATAACTAAGTTTACCCTATTTCAAGAATGAAATCACCCTATTTTTCAAAATCAATGGGTGAAAACCCTATTTCCCAAATAATTATCTGGGGCACTGTTAATGTATTCAAAACACGTTTCAATAACTATTTTTACTTCATGTTTTTCATGTATTGTATGTCAGATATATTGTTAATTTAAATTAAAATAAGTGAATGCACTTAATATTATGAAATTTCAACATAGACGTTTTGGATACTTGGAAGTTTTGAGGCTTCCTTGGCTGCAATTCATTAAACGAAAGCCCTGTATCAGTATTACTTGATGAGTTCTATGGAAATGAACACAAAAAGCCCTTATGTGAATTACCAAGTAAACATTGCTTTCTTCCATTTGGTAGGTCTGATTTTTTGTTAATTCTATTCATGTAATTTTATTAGAGAAAATATCACATTCACACTTCAAGCAATATAATAAACACACACATGAAATATCTAGGATAACAAGGTGTTGTTAAAAAGCAGTTAAAAGTCAATACTGGCTTAATAACAGTATCTTAAATTTTCTTTTAAATGCAAAATAGATTTTGCATATCTGATGTTTCCAATATTCATTGTTTTTAGCAATGAGTTACTGATAATAGACAATTTATAAAATATTCTGATTTCAAAATGTACAACACATGGAATAAGAACAATGCAGCACCTTGCTAACTATTCCTAGATTTTCCCTATAACGACAAAATTTACTCACTTTGAACAAGGTAATAACTGTATCCAACTGCAAAACTATATTAACTTGGAACTATAACAGGCAGAACTGTTAAAACTTTCAAAACTTTTGTACTTGTAGAAAGTTAAATTGTCTGTGTAGTCCTTCAGGTCTGTGAATGATGCCAGCTAAACTTGCAAATTTCGACTGACAATTCTGCATAGCTTCTTGAGCTGCAAAAGCACGTTCATTCGTCAGTACATCACCTCCAAAAACTACTTTTTGCAATATGGTATCTGAACTATGAGGAACGGCGAGGTCGTGGACATTCTGCAATATTTTTATCCTGCCTTGAGATGAATTTTCACTGGCATCTATTAGGTCACAGTTCAAAACAATTGACTTTTTCGATGTTATATGTGTGTACGGATGATCAATGTAACTTGGATATGACACTGATTGGAGATAACATTTTGATGTTCTTTATTAAAGTTGTCGATATATGAAAGACAAAGTTATTTAGAATTGAATCAATTTGTTCACTTGAAGGAATCCACTCAGATGACGGAATATCTAATATCTGTTTTTGGTTCAGTGTAGAAGACTTGTTTAAATCATCATGATAAGTAATTCTTTTTTGTTTGACCATGGTTAAAAACCAATGTAAACTTTGTCTTTGCTTTTTCATTGTCATCCGTGTTGGAGCAATGCAGACATCCAAATTATCGCCAATTATCTCAAAAGGTTTTGGAATAAATGTGTTCACATCATTGTCTCTATCAATGTTCACATTTGAAACCCGTTCATTATGAATAATGTCTCCACCAATGTTCATGTTTGATTGATAATCACACACTATAACATTTTCGTGTTCAGAAATTTTTGCACTGACATACTTTCTGACAACATAATTTAAATTGTCTTCGTGCTGTTTGACAAGACTTTTCCTCTTGTTGTGGACACTGGTGTATGACACAGACAATCCTATGTCATGCAGTATGTTGAGACCCTGAAATGAGAAAAAATCATTTAAAAGTACTCTGTTAAAGGGCAAATATTAAAGCTGTTCATTGAGCACTATGTCAGATCATCATCAAACATGACTAAGATCTAAGAACAGCGAATAGAAAACGTTAGGCTTTTCTACTGTTCTGTAATTCATACAAGTGTTTCAGTACTGTTGACCTCAACATTTTAATGAGTGCCTATACAAGTAACTAGTGACAACTCCTGGATAAAATGTTTACATTATATGCATTGATATCAAGTTTTACACATGATCACACATTCTAAATAATTATTTTATTTTTTGAATGTGTTACATTAAGCACAGATTTTAAATATAAATCTTTTTTTTTCATAATTCAATTCATTTTAACTTCTGTAAGCATCTTATCATAGTGATTTTTAATGCAAAAAAAATTAAACCTAGACGCAGGGGCGAGTAATATAGCCTTAAAATATACCAATTTGTCTTAGTAATGGGTTCCAAATGCATACTTCTTTATTTAGTCCACATCTATCCAATGTAAGTCCGATGATGTACTGAAGCAGGTTCAACTGCTGACATCTTCCATTCAGAATGACGCTTGCACCTACAATGACATAGGCAAGCGATTATTCAGGTTGTCTCCAATGCTTGACTTTAATATCGACATTAGAGTCGGTATTTTCTGCTTAAGTATTTCAGCTTGAGATCCCCAATCGAATGTTAGCAGATCTTGAATACTGACAACTTTTAAAGCAGTCTCTCTTCTCTTAGGCAGTTGGGAAACTTCAAATTCAATGTCTTTGGTTAGTGTTTGTATCATAGCATTTTTAATTTTTTAGTCTTTCACTAAATGTTTTATAACAGTTTTTTCACTTTTATTGTTTAGAATTGCTTCAAAGCTGTCTGTTGAACTATGTCCTTTATTATTCTTGATCGCTCCTTTCCTTTGTATTTCACATCCACCTGAAAGGATACAACAATTTTTTAGGTACACAATTAAAAGCACTACAAAAACATCCAATATTGTAGGCCAGAATGCAGCAATATTTTTTTCATTTTTGGGAAAGTACCCGGTTGGGAATCTTTGTGCGTAGTTTCTGTAAAGTGCTAATTTTCACATGTTAATCTAAATATAAGGAAAGAAAACATCCTAATATAATGTAAAAAATGTTAATATAAGCTTTTGTTAATTTGTATAACATATAATATATAAAAAATTGTGAAATCAACCAAGATTTTACACTTGTGAATGTTGTATTCCATATTCAAGAACATTTTAACTAGCATATACATGTATCAATAAATAATCTTAATAGCATATTTTGGGAATTTTTCAGTTGGGAATTTGACAAAATTTTCATTCTTAGTGATCTGGATATGGGTACCTAATAAAGAAGGTAAAAAAAATACTGCCAAAATGTGTCAAGCACTGTTAAACTTTGATAAAGCTGGTTGGTTATTTATAACTGGTACATAATAGATTGAATTAAACCCTAATACCATTTTATTTAATAAATGTTGACGTTTTAATGTCATAATTGATATGATGTTATTCCCTTGATATTTTAATGTAGTAATATATTGTAATATGCCTGGTGAGCATTGTAAATGCCTTAGATTTCCAATAAAAGTTTGAAATTCTACTAACATATTAATCATCTGTACACCACATTATATATTAATATATTTCATCTGTAATCCGTAATCTTACATCTACCCCGGGTACTCTTAAGTATACTAACATGTACCCCGGGTACAGTAAATATACTAAAACGTAACTGGAGAATTTTAACCCTAAATCAGTCGTTGTCGGCTATATTTTTTTTTATTAAATGGCCTCTATGTCATGGAAAAATCATGCTGATGAAGTATTTTTACATTGAAGTTTGTTTAAGATAAACAATATCGTTTAACGGTAATCGGTAGTGCTTTTAACGACATCGGATTTTGGTTGTGAATACACCTCTCAGGGCTCAACATTAACCGAAAAACCAACTTGCCCTACCAGGCCAGTACTTCCAAAATCTACTTGCACTGAACGTAAAGCAACTTGCCCAAACATGAAATATCACATCAACTGTAAACCTCATATTGTTTAATAAACCAAAATGATACACCACAAAACCTTTTTTATTTTTGAACATTTAACAAAATGATTACAGCAATTAAAGTCTAAATTAAATGCTCTTTGTTCTTTTTTGCACTTTTCCGGGCGGACAACTAGATTATAAAATAACTTGCCCAGACCCAACTTTTACTTGCCAGAGGCAATAGGACAACCATTAATGTTGAGCCCTGCCTCTGGTACAGAAAAATATCAACAGGCAGCGATTATCCTCCTTCTTTATAAAGTACCGGTAAACGGCACTTTCCCAATTATGAAAAAAAATACAAATTTCCCAATTGCTGTCCTTAAATTCCCAATTAAAGGTAAAAAAAAAAAAAAAAATTTTTTTTTTTTTTAAAGCAACATTTTGTTAGTTTCCCTTTGCAGCTCTATAGCTTGAACCTAGGTTTATATAATATTGACAGCTTGAAAACACTTGGTTCTCAATTTTAAAGTATTTGGTAGAAAAAAATCAAATACACCAATTTCCCAATTTCAGGTTTTCACGACTCGATTTTTCCTAATTTTTAGGTTTTCACGACTCGATTTTTCCCAATTGGACCGGTACGGGTACTTTTCCCTATTGGACAAAGAAAATCGCTGACAGGGTACGTTAAAGTATATTTAACGTACCCGGGGTACATGTAAGTATACTTTAGAGTACCCTGGGTACACGTAAGTACTTTAAGTAGTACCCAAGCCGACAATGACCATTCGAGCCTTAATCTGACATTCAAATAAACACACAAAAAGAAAATTATAGTGCACACACCTTTACATGAAAGTCACACTGCGTGTGTACTGTTTGTGTGCTTTGATCGGCAACTTGTTTAGGGCAGGTTTTCCCAGGAGAAGATCATGATGGTCGTTTTGAAGGTGTGAAGAACAATGGCCTTTTGCTTTTTGGTGTTGCTCCAGTTGTGGTTCTTGGCAATGGTCTCTTTTTATTTGTACTGCAACCTGTTCATCAATATACATATACACTTTGAGAACACAAATAATAAGTCAGTCAGAGTCCTATTACGCTAAAAATTATAACATGCAAAACAACGGTTAGTGTTATATGCAGACGCGCATAACAGTTTGAATTCAGAAAACAGATTTTTTGTGCAGATTGTGTATCACGTGATGTACAGCGGGAGGTGTATATTTTGCGGCACTATTAGAATTTGTACACTCTGGATCAGCAGACGATTTATTTCATATCTTACGGAGGAATCCGAGATAGCCGATGTATCACGATTGGAATTTGTAATGCAGATTTTTAGTGCAGATTATGATGAAACCCTATTCGTCTGCGTCAATAATGTGTCGTAGAATTGTGGTTTATAATAGCGTTATAAAAAAAGATTGAGTTCTGAATACAGATTTATAGTGCAGATTGTGTAACTTCTATTTGCATGTAAGCGTTAGATGTAGACGTGCACAACAGATTGAGTTCTGAATACAGATTTATAGTGCATTGTGTAACTTCTATTTACATGCTTCTATACAATCTTCGCAAGTTTTATACGCGTGGTATAGCGTTGGGGAACAAATGAGCACCTATAAATCTGTATCCAGATAACTTTCACATCGTGCTTATACGATTTAATTCTGGATTATACGAGATAGTTGCCTATTGATCTGTGTACATTGAAATGCGCGTATACGGTCTTAAGGCCCACTCTCACTATGATGCCGGTGGAGCCCCGACGCGTGATCCGGGATCTACCGGGATGAACCGGGGCTCTACCGGGATGAACCGGGGACGACAGGGATGAACCGGGGACGACCAGGGACAACTGGGGCTCCACGCTCCACCGGGTAAGTATTAAAATGTTAACCTGCGGGATGAACCGGTAGTTACCGTGAAGGACCGGCATCGATTGGCGCGGCACCGGGAACAACCCGGACGGCACCGTTGCTCCACCGTGGCCCATACAGACTCCGGTAGAGCTACAGCAACGCCCCGGTTGTCGCCGGTGGTGCCCAGGTGGAGCCCTGGTGAAATCCGGCAGAGTCCCGGTATAGCCAGGTTCATTGGTAAACCGGCGCTCTGCCGGGACGCCACCGGCACATCGGGGCTCCGCCTGGTCATTACCGGCGACGACCGCGATTAAACCGGGTCGTTGCCGTAGCTCTGCCAGGGTCTGTTGCCATGATAGCCCCGGTGAGTCTCGGCGGAGTTACGGTAGACCGAGGCTTTGCCGGAACGCTGCCGGCTTTTACCGGGGCTCCAACTGGGCATTACCGGCGACAATCTGGGCGCTGCCGGGGCTTCACCGGGATAAACCGTAGCTTGTTCGGGGTTGACCGGGACTCTGCCACATTCAGGTTTAATAATGATGAGTATCTGTTGATCTGCACCCAGTTAACATTCACATGCGCATATATACGGTCTTACTTGCATTACAAAGCTAAAGGAACCCTATCAATGTGCATCCAGTCGATATATTAAGGTGGCTTATTCGCAAGTAATTGTATTAAATAACTAATGACATTATATTTATCTGTGTCCATAGAATGTTCGCATGGCTTGAGACGTATTAAAAAGCATTGTGGAACTTATGGACGTCTATTAATCTGCGTATAGACAACGATTACATCGTGCGTATACCATCAAACTAAGGTTGTTCACGGACCGTTTTACGTCACAACTGAATACATTTTACACTTACTCTTACATGTTTAATTTCCATTACATGGATCGCTCTAATTAAAATAAAAATACTTTAGTCGCAATTAAAGCAGTATAAGAATGCATATGGATAAGGATTGCATTACTTATTTAATGCCATAAATTAAGATGTTCGTGTCGACTGAGCGCAAATGTATATGGAAAAATCCCATACAATCCCCGATTGTAACCGTATACGCGCCCTCCGAGTGCTGTCGTAACGCATGCAGATTAATAGGACTTATTAGTTTTCCGTCAAATTTAAAATCCATATAAAAACCTGTGAAATACACTGTGAAGGTTGTTGGCATGCAATGCATAAGGATTAATAGGGTATCACAAGTTCCCCGTTGAAATTAGATCCATAAAAGAATCTGATAGGATGCGTTGAAACGCATGCAGATTTATAGGGTTTCATTGGTTGTCCGTCGCAAGTAAACTTTATAAGAATCTTAGAATGCCATGTGAATGTTGTCGAAACGCCAGCAGATTTATAGGGCTTTATTATTTTTCTTTCACAAACCAATCACATATAAAAACCTGAGATATGCCTTGTAAAGTTTATCGGACGCATGCAGATTGTTCGGGCTTCAGTAGTTATCCGTCGCATGAAACCAAAATCGGAACCTGCTCAGACTTTGGACCTGGACGCTGATGATTAGGGACTCACTACGTTTTAAATGTAATTAAGAGATTATAGCATACGGGATAAACACTTATAAATCTTCAATGCTGTCGAAACACATGCAGATTGATAGGGCTGCAATAGTTTTCCGTCGAAATCAACCACATATAATTCAAAGAATCTTCTTAGATTGTTTAGACGTAAATAAGGTGTTCATATCGCATTTAATGGAATAAAGCCCGTATACGCATTAGTTTAATAATATCTTTTAATATAGCATAGAGACCGTATAAGAATACGGGAATGTCAACTGGGTGAGATTATAGGGCTTCATTTGTTATCAATTGCAATTTAAAAACATATTGAAACATCTGAAGATTGTACGGATGTATATAAAATTATAAATATAGTTTATTAAATAAACATCATACCATAAGCAGACAAATAATGTTTATTTAATGTTAATTAAATCAAATTCATACAATTAATAGTTGTAGTCGGCATCTATATAGATCTGTTCCGGAGAATACACCTGCATACAAACTTAAAATACTCAATTTCTGATGACGCATACACACTGGGATATACACTCAATGACAGTCTGCTCTATACGATATGTTATGCACGTCTGCACATAACATCAACCCAAAACAACATCCAGATTGCGGGAAATTTCCCAGCTTGCAAAATATTTGATTGATAGAATAAGCAACAGGCTACAAATTACCAAATGTATTTTGGTATCATCAATAATTATTATAGCTTATTGACTGCAGTCCATGCAACCTTGCAATTTATTTTTTATTTTTATTATTATTTATAACGCTCCTTTAGCACAGGAGTATATTGAATACATCAAAATATTGATTAATTTAAATAGACAAAAAAGGGAAGCTTGCAACCAATATCTGGTCTTTCAGCAGTTAGGCCTATGGGTGGATTTTGCCCATATAAAAATAACTCTATATCTGTTTAATATGACACAACTTGTTGAGCTTATCAACAAAGCTCATCATGTGCAGTAACGTTATGTGTATACATATTGTATAAAACATTTACAACATATGTTGGTCAAAAGCTATGCATAGCTTTTGTTGCAATTTTGATATTTTCTGGGCTAGATTGCACTTTACTGGTACGCAGTTGTTTTCCACTATCAACAAAGCAGGGGTTTGGGGAAGTCCAAATTTTTGACGCTCTTAAATATTAAGCTACTTTTTATATGGGTAATATTTAGCCCATATAAAAAGTATCTCTAAATTCTTTGCGCGTCTTATAAATGAGACTACCCTGGCATTTCACTCAATACTTTGATCAAGTCATTCTTTTCTTTTTGGATTTTGAAAATAATTGATGTTTCGTCGGCATTGAGTTTTTCAATTCGATTCAATTTGTTTGTACAAAGACCGCATGCTGCTCCTTGATTTTTTATTCTTAATTCATTAAAAACGACACTATATTGATTTACGCTAGTTAAAGATTCTAAACTGCGATAATATTTTGGTTTTAAGGTAGTTAAACAAAAGGTACATTTCTTGTCGGCCTGCATGTTGGTAGCCATTGTTGTTGTTGTTGTTGTAAGATTCCCCCGTTGACTTTGCGAGGTACCCAAGGTGTAGAGCTGTAGTTCTGCCCTTGGTAGTTTGAGGTTGGCGGCCTCTGGAAGTGTCTGATGATGTCTCACAGAATGAGTCCTCACAAGAAATCACATAATTATATACGCTCGCGATAAAAGCACGCCTATGAACGTTATATAAGGTAGCCGGGTGTTAAAAAAGAGTGTGTCCATCATGATAAAATGTAAGAAAAAGCTGATACACCGACTTAAACTATAATACGGATCACCGGATTGGCACGATAAAAAAAGATATGTACAGAAATCGTCGCCTAGTGTGTCTCCGTAAAGTACAGTCTATAGAATAGGGCGATCTTTGTTTAAAAAACATAGTAGTGGCTAACGCATATAAGGGTAAAAATTTAAAGCGTATACATAAAACTAAAAATCCCTAGTAGCGACAGACAATGAATTGTACGTTAGCAATACCCTTACAGTGATTATGTTTTTTTATGTTGACGTCTGCTTTTTTCCCTCCATAGCAGAGAGTATTGAAATATAAACGTTATTTTGATTGGCCAACCGAATTTAATAGTTCATGACGCGTCAAAAACGGCGATATGCTAGATAAAACTCCCACGGTTTAGGAATGGAGAGTAACGTAATGAATAGACCGGGGTTGTCCGAGGAATGGAGATTAACGTAATGAATAGACCGGGGGTGTCCGACGATGGAATGGAGAGTAACGTAATGAATAGACCGGGGGTGTCCAACGATGTTCCTAAATCGTCGGATACCCACGGCTGCTGATTACGCTCCGCTCATTAAGGAATGGAGAGTAACGTAATGAATAGACCGGGGGTGTCCGACGATGATGTATGAGCGGAGCGTAATCAGCAGCCGTGGGTATCCGACGAGGTGACATAACGTGAATTGAAGCATATTGTGCTGATAAATGTAAAACTGCATTATACATACAAGTGTGCAGCAATGCCATGTATAAATGGATCAGAATTTGTCAATTTGGATATTTACTGACTTATACTGGCTTTATTGTACTTGAGAATATCACGGAGTGTATATTGACAGGAGATGAATCGAGTATTTGACCCTTACTGTAGTAAATTCAATCTTATGCAAAAACTATTCATCCGATTTTATTGGTTTATACGTTTTCTTGTTGCTTATTAATTCCTCTTTCAAAAAATATAACTTTTAGTATATTCCCGTTGTTATTAATGGATTTATAGCGAGTTAAACACAAGAAATACACATTTTATGTTTTACCACCGCGCGTTTTAACGTGTTGTGGCTATCGATCTTTTACGATTAGCGTACAGCGAAGCGCCGATGTTATACATTTTGATGTACCCACTCACGTCTTTTGTTAAATTATAGTTTCATTTCTCGGCCGATTTTGACAAATTATATATCATTAGAAAGCTTACGTTACGTAGTAAACAGATATATCAATATATATTAAGTTTTTCTTCTGATTTCGACAGCCCGGCGAGTTATAACTTTAACTTTTGCAAATATCATACCGTTTTGGAGTTTTAGAATCTAGATTTACGGTTGACATGTTCGTACTTAATACCAATTTGTAGCGTTTATATTTGGAGTTCAGTTTTAAAAATTACATCTTGCTTAGGAGAATAGAATTCTGTATACGATAGAAAAATTTTTTGTTTAAAAACGAAAGTAAATAAGGAATGAAGGCGGGAAAATGTAGCGCGCGTTCCTAACGCACTGAACTGATGCTACGGTCTTGGCGATTATGCTTTTGTTTAGAAACCGGCCATTGAATTTCTTTTGCCATCTTATTATATTTTTTATGGAATATATTGTAGTATTTTGTTCACGAAACATATCAATAAAGCTTATTATAAATGAATCTTAATAAATTAACGATTTCAGCTCTTGTTTATAACACAGAAAGGGTGTAAAATTTATGATGAAACAGCGTATATAGCGGACCCTCTCGATATTATTCGGCTTTGCATGCATACTTGAAATAAAATGGGTGTCAAAAACATTCATCGTTTGCTGTTTATTATCAACAAGGTAATTATGTATAATTATTTGAAATGTTATTTACCTTAAATTATCAATTTATTAAAGATTCTTGAAAATCACGGTCCGTGTTACGCGGGTTATTTCGTATTTTGACATCAGGGCATCATGTCCAACTATTGAAAATCAGATTTTTTCACCGGGACGATGACGGCTTGGATTTAGACAGGCAGACAGATAGTTTATTCAGACTTAAACAACAGTACATCGTCTTCAACTCAAATATATAAATTATTTTTAGACGAATTGTTAGGTGATTACACATATAGCAGTGATGATTCTGAGAATGTTGCCATGTTTCTTATCCGTGTAATCTAGAGTCCGTGAGAATATATAACATACCATGTAAATCGCTTTTACGTTGATTTTGTAATAAATACTTCTGAGATTAATCTACATGTACTTTAAAGGGATTTTTTCATGGTTTGGTAAATTGACAAAATTGAAAAAAGTTGTTTCAGATTCGCAAATTTTCGATTTAGTTATGATATTTGTGAGGAAACAGTTTTACTGAACATTTTCCATGGTCTAATATAGCCATTATATGCATCGTTTGACGATTTAAAAACCTAAAAATTATAAAGCGTTGCAACGCCAAATGATTGAATAATTTGGAGAGTTCTGTTGTTGTCGTTTAAATTTGTGAAACTACGAAGATTGCTTATATAATGTATAAAATACGCTTGTTATGTAATCTAGTAAAGATAGCTTAGTTGGCTAATGCGTTTTTACTTCAGGATTCTGGGGGTCACTGGTTCGAGCCCTGCTGCGGGCTACTTTTTTAAAAACTTTTTTAAATTTTATTTTTGATTTTTTACTAGAGCTTTTAAAATTTAATGTTTACATTTATCAATATAAAGCATTTAATGACAAACTTCAAAACATTCCAAAGTCTGTGAAAAGTCCCCTTTAATAATTGTTTCCGACATGTTGAGTTGATAAGGAGACGGGTGGCAACACAACTCAGGATTTGCTGCTCATTATCAGTTTGAGCAAAAGCTTAATTTTTTATTATCTCAGATTTGCTGAGTTTAGAATCAACTTAACCAGGAGTTAGATTTGAGGATTAAGATCGACCTCAAGCGTCGATTATACATTTGTCGTGATCGTAATGTTTGGACAAGCCCTTTACCTGGGACTGACTTTGGGAAGTTTCGACATTACAATACCTACGTACGTAGTGCATAAGGTCATAGCGAATCATGTGAATTTGTATTTAACGTAATAGAGAGAATACATTTGAGGCAAGTTCTTTTCATTAGTTTATAAACCAATTCATGACAGTCACTGCATCATGCGGCGTCTCATCTGGGTCTACGCTGTTTGCCAAGGCCTTTTTTCTAGACGCTATGCATAAATGGCTTAATCTCCCGAAGGTCAACGATATATATTTTACCCAACTAACTTACATAGAACCGATATAAAACGAACGAGAACACGCTCTGCTGACAAACCAAAAGTCATGGTATACTCGGTTGTAATCGAACCGCAAACGTTTTATTACATACTAAAGTAAATCATCTTACGAAGGTTCCGGAGATAGTCGATGTATCACGATTGGTATTTCCCTTACGACTTTTAGCCACACAGAGATAAACTTCAATCTGAACGCATCGGACAGTGGGCTACACCACACCGTCGATCGCCGATATGGCGGAATTGTCCGAGGTGTTCCGATTGAGATAAACTTTAGGGCGTAGAAGGAAGTAGGACAGTTATAGTGTTTTATTGTTTTATTTGGATATCAGTTGGTGTTCATATATACAATTTGGCAACGTAATAAAGCAAGAAAATATAATTGTCTATAATTTTATTTTTTATGTAAAAGATATTAAAAGTATATATTAAACTTATAAACAGTGGTTTTCAAATCGAAAGTTGCAACAGGTTCAAACACAATTTCACAATGGCTTCTAAAAGATTTGTGGATTCAAACCGAGACAATGCAGGCGACTTTATTGGAGAAAGTGCTGTGACACAATCATGCGAGCCCTGTATGAAATCGAACATATCAAAAACTCCTACGGTTTTCTGCAAGGATTGTGATGAGTTCTTGTGTGATGCGTGCACAAATCCGCATAGGGTATATAAGCCTGGTCACCATAATATTGTCAATGTACAGGACCATAAATCTGCGCCCGTAATACTCGACATGAAAGGAATGGACAAGTGCCATGAGCATGGACGAGAAATAGAGTTTTTCTGCCAGGATCATTCTAAGCTTTGTTGCCTTTCATGCGTTCTTATTCACCGGAAATGTGACAAATTGGATGAAATAGCCAAAGTATCCAGACAAACACGACCCGACCTGCAAGCATTAAAACAATCATTGATAAAAATGCAATCCGAGGCTGACGCTATTATAGCGGATTGTAAGCAGTCCGAAACTGGCTTAAATGAGTCCATTGCAAAGATTTCTGCAGAGGTGGATACAATGAAAGATCGTATCATACAACTATTTGAAGAAGCAAAGCAGAAATTAATAAGTGAGGCAAAACAGTTTAAAACTGCAAAAGGCAAACGAATCGGGAATAAATGTGACGCCTCGCTCAAAGTTAAGGAAGAACTAAACAATGTATTGTCGATGTGTTGTGTCGTTTTAGAACGCGGAACGCCCAGTCAACAGTATATTTATTCAGAACAAATGAAGGAGAAACGGAAAACTATCGAATCAACTATAGATGAACAAAGAAAGATTACATTCTCATCAACAATGACAGTGTCTTTTCCAAAACAGGTTACTTCACTTCTTGAGATGGGAAGCAATTCTATAAAACTGAATTATGATGGCAACAAGACAGGTATTTTATTTCACAGTTAATTTACATTCGGTCTAATTTTAATAACGGTATTTGTCTATTGCAGTGACAGTCCAGATAATAAGGAGCGGTATGAAGTTTAAACATGTTATTCCGAGTTAACTAACTGGATATTGTTACAATCGAACAGTTATTTAAAAAATCAAAATCATTAAATGTAGTATGTACAATATATGTTCAGAATTGCGCGTGCAATGCGGTAAAAATAGACATACGTAACTAGCAGTATTTGAGATCATTGCACTAACATCCTGATTAAATGAATATACTGATAATTTAAAATATTTCATGTTCATTTTTTCATATATTTAGTAAATTTAAAACTTTAGAAATTTTAAACGGAATGAACAAAGAAACGCAAAATTGTTGTAAGCGATACGACACTAACGTAAGGTGCGCGACCATAAATAGATACATACGGAACATGAACTGAATTTGATCATGATGGGGGTAAGATTTATATTTCAACCTAGTTGATTTAATGATTTATGAATTTGTACTCTGACGGTTTAGGTATTGCAACGCATTATTGTTGTTGTTGTTGTTGATGATGATGATGATGATGATGATGATGATTATGACGACGACGACGATGATGATGATGATGATGATGATGGTGATGACGATGTTGATGATTTTTATATACTTTTAAGTAAACACATACATTTCCAAATAACGCAAAGTCCCGTTTGGGTTATTGATACGCAATAATAAAAGAATCATAGGCAAATGTATTATCCGCTTGTATCGCTGTCCGTAATTTAATTTCGTATATTTTTAAAAGAGCAGTTTAAAAACCCAGTCATATGCTGATTAGTGATTGGCCCAGCGCGATAGAATTATGAAATACTATTTATTTAGGATCATTTAAATATTAGAGCTTTATTTGCAAAATATTTCATGACACTGTACAAACACAAAGATATGTGAACAAGTTTCCGTCAAATGGGCTCATTTTAATAAAATAATATATAAGTATATAACAATAATACGAAATAATAATAATAGTACTACTACTTCTACTACTACTACTACTACAACAACTACTACTACTAATACTTATTATTATTATTATTTTTAATATTATTATTATTGTTGTTTGTTACTTTTATTTTAGTGGACACCAGTAGCATCAGCTTGTCGTCCCCACCAAGGCCTGTCACCCTGGAGTTGCTTGTATCTGTGGATCTACCAAAGACTAGAGATGATAAGAAGGAGCCTGTCCTCAGTGGACTGGACTTCTTGCCGGACGGGAGACTGGTAGCCGTGGATAACAAGAACTGGAAATGTATCATAATGAATGAGCGACTACAGAGACTTGGAACACCGTACAAGTTCAAGGGTAGCCCATATTGCGTAGTATGTGTGTCTCATGATACACTGTGTGTAACGGGTGGTGGTTCTAAAGGTGTATGTCTCCTGTCTGTGAGTACAGACAATACCATCACACTGACCAGGGAGATCAAAACAACATCCAAGTTCTTCTCTATATGCTGCATGTCTCCATCTAACATGGTCGTGAGTGCGTTCGATAATCCCCGTCCTGCTAGAATGATATCAGTGGACGGGGTAGAGTCAGACTTTGATCACTTCCTGACGTTTCCTTTGAAGACGTACAAATTAGATGAGTCTACATGCACGTATGTCCAGTCTAAGAACACGTTAGTTCTGACTGACCAACTCGCTCACACAGTGTACATGTACGACACCGTGAATGGCACATCTAGAGCAGTCACTGATGAGAACATACAGGAACCTCGTGGCGCCTGTGTAGGACCTGGTGACACGGTGCTGGTGTTCAGTAAGAATAACCACTCCATCGTGCACCTGACCATTGACGGTAAAATACTCGGTACATACCCAGTGGATATGGAGTACCCGGTAAGCATATGTGTGTCTAAGGACGGCACCAGGCTGGCGGTGACCAACAGCGTTAGAGGCGCCAAGAAACTTCACTTGTATAAGATATCACCGGCCATGAGTTAGATGACTAGTAAGATGTTATCCATGTGATCAGGCTTTATACACAATTATGTAATATTGACTTTCGTGAATTGATGTGGTTAAAGCAACTCGTAATACTATAATGTTTAAAGAAAATTGAATAGTGTTGTTATAAGGTTTTATCGTTGAAGAATTTCGAAATATTTCGAACTAGCTATGTATTTTGCATTTGTTATTATGTAAAATGTGTCTTTATACTTAACTTCAAGAATTGTTACATTGTGTATTTGAATGATTTTAAATGTATTGTGTATGTAATGCTATTTATATTTGCCTTTCATGCAACTTAACCGGTGTGTACGGTAGTTAGGCGCGTTAAGTATTTCTAAATGAATGTTGTTGTTTTTTAAAAACATTACTATGCATATATTTTCTTAAAGGGTCCGTCCAACAGATTTTGGCATGTATTGAAGCATGTCATTTAATGCTCTATATTGATAAATTTAAACATTTAACCTAAAAATCTCCAGTAAAAAACAACAAGAATACAATTTAATAAAAGGAAAAAAACTCAACAGGGCTCGAACCACTGACCCCTTGAGTCCTGGAGTAAAAAGTCTTCCGCATTGGCCACTCTAGTACTCTACCATCCATGCTCATACATAGAGCGGATGTATTTTTTACCTAGTATATAAGCAATCCTCATAGTTTCCCAAAATATAACTAAAACAACAGAACTTTCCAAATTTTTCAATCGTTTCGCTTCGCACGACGTTTCATAACTTTCAGGTTTTCAAATCGTCAAAAGATGCATATAATAGATATTTAAGAGCATGGTAAATGGTCAGTATTTCTATTTCCTCAAAAATATCATATAAAAAACGAAAATTTGCGAATCTGAAACAACTTTTTATAATTTTGTCAACTTACCAATCTTTTGGACGGCCCCTTTAATACCACGAAAGAAAGTGTGCGTTCTCTCAAAATAATGCTTGTTTTTGTTTAACGTACATTGGCCACTATATAATGATCAACAAAAGTCGAATAGGACTAGAATTCCCAGCATGTCACTTGTGCCTGTAAATAGTCAAATGCCTTGTATCGTTATAATGTAAAGGATACTTTAAAAAGTCGTTAATTTCAGTTGTTGTTGTCTTTGTTTGTTTTCAAATAAACACAAAACGACAATATCAAATTAATTCTAGGCTCATCTTAGCTGTGTTATAATTGTATTTTACAATTCATCAATACTTGCACTGTGTAACAATTTATGTATTCGTGAATTACTGGGGCCGAGAAAACTCACGCTTAAATTGAAAACCTTGTAATACATAACGCTCTAATCAGACATCCCATAGCAACGTGCTAAGAATGATAAACTGATAATTCGAGTAAGGTAGTAAACCCATCATATTCAATGTTAAGAACATAAGAAGTAATATTATTTTCTTGAATCAATAATAAATGTAAAAAAGGTTGTCTGCTGTCCGATTTCGATCCGGGACAACTTGTTTTCAAATCGAACGCTCTGCTACGGAGGCCCTTATATCGTGTTTAACCCATTTATGCCCAGTGGACTCTCCCATCCTTCTAAATTGGATCAATTTATTTCCAAAAATTAGGAATGTCTAGTATATTTATTTCTATATTTAGAATATTTCGTACAGAAATTCCGTTAAGCAAACAGCGTAGACCCAGATGAGACGACGCTGTTTGCCCAGGCCTTTTTTTCTAGACGCTAGGCATAAATGGGTTCTAAGAACCCCTATCTTGTTTTGATTCTGCCTAATTCGTATGGTTATATGCATATACGCATGTTTTCTTCAATTTAAATTGCATGTAGTTGATTTTTAACTTTAATAACTTCCTACGACTTTGATTAAAAATGTACCTCTTTATATGTTAAGGAATGTATTCCAATCACGATCAGAAAAGGTACGGGCGTCTACAATTACCCGGACATTAACGAACTTAAGATAGGTCGAATATCTGAAATGGGGAAAGTCACATATATGCATTTACCGTGTATGTCTATTAAGATATGATTTTAGTTATGCGTTTCATACCACATTTATGATTTCACCTTTTACAGCTTGGTCAATGAATAGCATGAACACCCTATTTCCAATGCCATGATGCGTATATTATATAACATAACGGTGTACTTTGAACTCATATAGTTGTGTCATTTGTCACGGCTTTTAATTTCTGGAAATGTTAACTTGTTTGTTTTGCCTGACGAATTTGTGAATAAAATTTGTAAGATAAAAACAAGTGGTCATGTTTTTGTTATAGCACGTATGCAAACATTGTATTTAACCGCGCTTCTTACCTATTTGATCGAGGTTCAATGGCCAATCCCGAAGCATGCGAGTTTGGTACGTGGTCACCATACCGTACATGTGGGGTTTTCTACGGGTACTCCGGCTTCCCCACCCCACCCCTCCAAAACACAAGACCACACCAACATTGAAATCTTTCGCTAACAACTACATAGCTCTACACTGCAGTGATAATTCCAAATTCGTCCAAACTTTTGCGAGTCTATTAGATTAGATTAAGTATGAATAAGTACTGGGGCACACTTCGGGTCCACAAATAACGCAGCCTCAGGCGCGCAGGGACCTCACCAACTTCGACAAATGCACGCTTATGTTAATAAGTAATACTTCTGGGCAGCTTTAAGGCAGCCTTCAACTGCCTCTGCACGCATAATATCCCAGTCGATGTTAAAAGTCGAGGTGGCTCCAGTAAATAATGTTTTTAAGAAAACAATGAATGTGTTTCTAAAAGTCGTAATTTTGCCTCACTGTAAGCTAGTCCCTTTTACAGATTTAAGTATAGGGACGAAAGTGTTCAGGGGTCGTGTTCCAGAAGCATCTTTAGTTAAATTGTATTCTTATCTTTAAAGTTTTTCATTTCGTATTGCAATAGTTTGCCATCAATATTTACATGAAAATAACATCATTATGTCATTGTTATTTTAGGAATACCAAAAACATGTGTTTCCTTATTTAGTAAAGAAATACAAAACATTGTAATTTTGACCTTAAGTGAAATTATTTAAGAAAAGAAAAGATGTTTATGGAATACCATCCCAGGTCAGATAAAGACGAAAAAGAAAAAGGAATACACTGTGCGTCTCAGTAGGATTCCAACTATGAATGCGTTGAGGGATTTGCATATTCAACCCATTTATGCCTAGCTTCTAAAAACAAGAGGGCCATGATGGCCCTGTATCGCTCCGATTTTTTATGCGAAAAAAACGTGCAATGCGCATTGGTTGAAATGTACTCAAGCATGTGACTTTCTCTTTCTATCCCTCGTCCCACTGGGCGCTTAAAGTTGGAAGGGTGAGCATTTTTATATATGGAAAAAGTTACTACCGTGTTAACTAAACAGACTAAAAAGCCTGGGAATTGTTGCACAGGTCCTTAAAGTAGGTACATTTATCTATCCAAAAGATATTGTCGTTCTTTCTATTTCACATATTTTTAGATGCTGAAGATCAAATCTACGCATTTGATTTGAAACAGATTCACAAGACCCATATGAATCAAATACCTTAACCCTGTACCAAACGACACATTTTGGACATTCCCAATATGAAAGAGGTTGCAGACGACAATTAAATTGTAATAGAATATGAAGGTAATGATTAGGTAGGGAAGAAATAATAGTGATAAAAGGAGAAATTGCTCATCTTGACCAAGTGACCTAAAAATCAATAGGGTCATCTGCGAGTCATGATCAATGTATCTGTGAAGTTTCATGATCCTAGGCGTATAAGCTTGCTTGAGTCATCATCCGGAAACCATTTTACTGTGTAAAGTCACCGTGACCTTTGACCTAGTGACCTGAACGTCAATAGGGGTCATCTGCGAGTCATGATCAATGTACCTATTTAGTTTCATGATCCTAGGTGTAAGCCTTCTTAAGTTATCATCCGGAAACCATTTTTCTAAGTTGAGTCACCGTGACCTTGACCTTTGACCTAGTGACCTGAAAATCAATAGGGGTTATCTGCGAGTCATGATCAATGTACCTATGAAGTTTCATGATATTAGGCATAAGCATTCTTGAGTTATTATCCAGAAACCATTTTACTATTTCGGGTCACCATGACCTTGATCTTTGACCTAGTGACCTAAACATCTATAGGGGTCATCTGCGAGTCATGATCAATGTACCTATGAAGTTTCATGATCCTAGGCATAAGCGTTCTTGAGTTAACATCTGGAAACCATTTTACAACTCGGGTCACCGAGACCTTTGACCTAGTGACCTGAAAATCAATAGGGGTCATCTGCAAGTCATGATCAATGTACCTATGATGTTTCATGATCAAGCGTTCTTGATTTCTCATCCGGAAACCATTTTACTATTTCGGGTCACCGTGACCATGACCTTTGACCTAGTGACCTGAAAATCAATAGGGGGTCATCTGCGATTCATGAACAAATTTGGTAGAGGACTATTAGATATCAATACATACCAAATTTAGTAGCCCTAGGCTCTATAATTATGAACAAGAAGATTTTTAAAGTTTGCACAAAATAGGCCTTATTTTCAGGCCTTGTTCATTTTTGTGACCCCCGGGGCAGGGTCAAATTTGTCCCCAGGGGCATAATTTGAACAAACTTAGTAGAGACCTATTAGATGTCACTACATACCAAATTGGTAGAAATAGGCCCAATAGTTGTGGACAAGAAGATTTTTAAAGTTTGCACAAAATGGGCCCAATATAAGCATTTATTCAATTTTGTGACCGCTGGGGAACGGTCAAATTTGATCCCAGGGGCTTAATTTGAACAAAATTGGTAGAGGACTAGTAGATGTCATTACATACCAAATTTGGTAGCCCTATGTCATACGGTTATGGACAAGGAGATTTTTAAAGTTTGCACAAAACAGGCCTTATATAAACAAATTTTCAATTTTTTTGACCCCCCGGGGCAGGGTCAAATTTGACCCCAGGGGCATAATTTGAAGAAACTTGGTCGAGGACTATAAGATGTCACTACATACTAAATTTGGTAGCACTAGGCCCAATGGTTATGGGCGAGAAGATTTTTAAAGTTTTCACAAAACAGGCCTTATAAAGGCAAATTTTCAACTTTTTTACCCCCCAGGGCAGGGTCAAATTTGACCCCAGGGGCATAATTTGAAGAAACTTGGTAGAGGAATATAAGATGTCACTACATACCAAATTTGGTAGCCCTAGGCCCTATGGTTATGGACAAGAATATTTTTAAAGTTTTCAAAAAATAGGCCTTATATAAGCAAATTTTCAATTTATTGACCCCCCGGGGCAGGGTCAAATTTGACCCCAGGGGCATAATTTGAAAAAAACTTGGTAGAGGACTATAAGATGTCACTACATACTAAATTTGGTAGCTCTAGGCTCAATGGTTATGGACGAGAAGATTTTTAAAGT
Organism: Dreissena polymorpha; assembly: GCF_020536995.1. Lineage (NCBI taxonomy): Eukaryota > Metazoa > Mollusca > Bivalvia > Myida > Dreissenidae > Dreissena > Dreissena polymorpha. The sequence continues at coordinate 14,744,371 of NC_068360.1, forward strand.
TTTCACAAAATAGGCCTTATATAAGCAAATTTTCAATTTGTTGACCACCCGGGGCAGGGTCAAATTTGACCCCAGGGGCATAATTTTAAGAAACTTGGAAGAGGACTATAAGATGTCACAACATACCAAATTTGGTAGCCCTAGGCCCAATGGTTATGGACAAGAAGATTTTTTAAAGTTATGACAAAATAGGCCTTATATAAGCAAATTTTCAATTTTTTGACCCCCGGGGCAGGGTCAAATTTAACCCCAGGGGCATAATTTAAAGAAACTTGGTAGAGGACTATAAGATGTCACTACATACCAAATTTGGTAGCCCTAGGTTCAATGGTTATGGACGAGAAGATTTTTTTTATAGTTTTCACAAAATAGGCCTTATATAAGCAAATTTTCAATTTTTGACCCCCAGGGCAGGGTCAAATTTGAGGAGCATAATTTGAACAAATTTGGAAGAGGTTCACCCCAGGAACTTTCTTGAGACATTTCATCAGAATTGGACCAGTAGTTTAGGGGAAGATGTTTAAAGAAAAAGTTAACGCACAGACGGACGCACGCACGCACGCACGACGGACACAGGACCATGACATAAGCCCCGCTGGCCTCTGGCCAGTGGAGCTAAAAAAGGCATTGGCAAACAGCTTAGACCCAGATGAGACGCCGCATGATGCGGCGTCTCATCAGGGTCTGCGATGTTTGCTTAAAGGAATTTCTGTAAGAAATATTCTAAATATAGAAATAAATATACTAGACATCCCTAATTTGGGGAATAAATTGATCCAATTTAGAAGGATGGGAGAGTCCAAAAGGCATAAATGGGTTAATAACAGGTTTTTGTCTCGTTTGCACATGTCAGCAATTCATCAGTTGGCGATTGTGTATTTTTCGGCGTAAGCTGCATAAGCCAGCTTTTCACCTTAGCCTGACCTTTGTAAGTGTCCAATAAAATTCCAATAAAATTTCCCGCGGCTAGGTACGAATGAATACACTTCATTTATTCCATTGGCTGATTTGAGTATACCACCAGAACATTGGAAACATATCCGTGTCTTTGTAACACTGTTTTACTGTATGAAACAATTTTATCTCGAATGAAAAGGCTTAATAGATAGAACAGTTTTACACTCAATTCTCGACATCAATACAGTTTGTGCGTACACCTTTTATTTTCAGAGTATTACCAGCGCTAGAGCGTTTATACTTAAAAGGCTATGTTCTCATATTTAGTACTTACTTCCTTATTCCTGTCAACATGTTAACATGTAAAAGTATAAAGAGCAATGGAAGCGAGGCCTCACTTTAAAGCATTGCATTTCAACCCGCGAGGTATATCGGGTCAATTCGCGGACATTCAGAGTTTATATACAGGTCATCACCGGAGTTGGCGGCCAGTAAAATAATCGTTATATAATAAAGACGCTATCCGTGAACTAGGTGCCCTGGAATTTTCTTTAGACCAGAAATATGTTAAATGAAGATATTCAGCAATATAATTATGGTATGTAAATAATAGATTCTTAATGTGTTTTCAACAATACAATGATAAATATTATTGTTGATAAATTTAACAATATTATTCGTCCATATTGCCTAATGTACTAAAGTGATATTATGAGCATGTAACAGTTTATAGGTGTCTATCGCAACCGTTGATTATTTTTGATGTTTCTACTTCATATACACTTATATTAATTAATGCAGCATCATCATACTAAAACAATATACCAGAAAGAGAAAAATAATGCATTTGAATATCAACCGTACTTTCGTTTGACAACTGATCATGCGTTTACGAGTTGAACCTACAGATTTGTTCATACGACACAAAGACACGAAATTGTTTTACGGATCATTTCAGCTTACAGGACTGGGTGGGTCACGTAAGAATATCGAATATAAAATATATTTTTATAAACAACTGGTAGCAAGGTGAGTTGCAGATAATTAATCAGTAACCACATTTTAACTAACTATTTTGACCTGTTAATTCTTTTCAGCTCAATTCAACAGTGCAAAATGCCCATAATATCACTTTAAGCATTAGCACGATGATAATTGATACTGTTAATAATCGAATCAAATAGCAATGCCCGACAAACCACTAAAACAGGTTTGTTCGAAGAACGCGCCTATAAATACGGATACTTCTCGTGTGGCCGGTTGACTCATATGTTTAAATTTCACTTCCATTCTTCTTTTGGTTTTCTGTTTTGTATCTATAGGTTTATGGCCAGCAATATGTTATAATGTAAAATAAGCCGCGAAAACTCCCCGTAACATCCCGTACTGCGTGTGATGCAGCTAAGAACTGCACAGAAAAAGACATTCGCTATCCTTGATCTCATTCATTAAACTATTTACGCCGTATATCTTTTTTAAAGATATTTCTTGTTTAAATTAAAACATTTTACATAAATAATAAAAAACAAAACAACGGCCCGTGTTCAGTTACTGTTCCCGTAAGCATAAGAGTTTGGGTAATTGTCACCATACCTGACAAGTGGAGTTTTCTCCACATAGCACAAGACCACACCCAAATTTAAAAAAATCTTTATTTAACCACTTAATACCTAAAAATTAGAGCTACAATTCTAAATTAAACCCCAACTTTCATGAGTCGAACACGTTAATTAGGTAGGAGTGCTGGGACAAACTCCGGGTACACACATAATGCAGCCTCCTTACGGAAGAACTTCATACGCTTCGGAATTCACACATTGATGAGAAATACCTAGTGGACGGTGGGTTTGTTTGAATCAATACTCCCTATAGGAAGAAGGCTCGTGTAAATAGGGACAAACGGAAGGCCGCTCTAGATACATATTCGGCATAATCGCTGTTCGACAACCGACAGTGGAACGGCTATCTCTATATGCATATCAAGGCAGTAATGGAAAAATGCAATATGCCTAAGAATATGAGGACTATAATATATTCTAAACAAGAGCACCACATAACGGATGCCAATGCTCGGCTGCGGGTGCAGTTTGAATAAATGAAAGCTTGTCAGAATATTTTGTTAGACGTCACAGTGACCTTGACATCGACACCGCAATAAGCACACCAGAGGCGTTATAGTGCTTGACATGAACTCATGTGTCGTGTTTAGAATAGTTTCCAAATACTTACTTCTTGAGCCTTTATAGTTCCTGACTGTTTTGCCCTTCGCTGTTTATTTGTTTACCTTTGTCACTAAACGAAGTGCATTTGCCGGTATGCTTTACATAAATTAAAACTTATAACTTTACTAGTTTTACGCAACGTAAATGAATGGTTTAGTTCGTGTAAAATAATGTAAACGCGACCCATACAATGCAAAAGAGACCAAGGCTTTAACTTCAATTATAATATATGTAATTCATATTTAACAAGCTAATTTGTTGAATTGATTTCCCCTGCCTATTTCAAAATTTCGTGACAGACGAATGTACAGACAGACGGACGAACAAACGGAGGGACGGACAACGCCGATGGTATATCAATCCGCCTTTGGCGATGGTACCAATAAAATAAGTTGTTTCCCAAACGCTTTTTTATATGAAAAATTAAATTAAAAAAAATAATAAAACGCTGCTTTGTATTATGTAAATATGACCCGAAATACAAATTCTGATATTGTAAGTGCAATATTTTATTTCCTCTGTAGAACATCATACCAACATACACGCGCACGTACTGCTGAGATTTTAAAACAAAAAATAATTTGGCACTGCATGCAACAATATTAACAAAATAATCACAATAACACGCCGAAATTTAATCAAATTAAATTTAAAATCTCACAACAAATCTCAACGTTTTCTACAAAGTCTGCCTCACACATGTTGCTTGAGAAAAACTGCACGTTGTTTTGTACTTAGATTCAGAAGGCCACCTGAAATGAAAAGTGTCGATAGAAGCAATAAAATAGACGTAACTGCTTTCTCCACCCGTTGCCATTGTATTACAAACACAATCTCAAAATCATGAAGTGAAAATATGTATATTTATATGTTTAAACGTTAAAGACTACCAATTTGCAAATAGCTATATTAAACACACTGTCATTCCATTACCCAAGTCACTTGTCACAGCTTTGTATTTTAAGTTTGAATTATACAGTTTAAATCGTTACATAGATATAAGAAAATATGTGTTGTACAACCTTGTGACCACATATGTTAAACAAACGTGAACGTTTAAGACAATCACGATATTTGTGTTTAAATTTTATTTCTTTACCCAATCATGTAAATGATTTAACTCCAATAAAAATATCGTTCCATATGAAGATGACCATGTGTTTTAAATCGAAACTACAAAACTCCACCCATCACAAACTCACGTGACAAAGTTAAAAGGTCACATAACCCCAAACCGGAACTCCTGTTTTTAGGGTTACATGCAGTCAGTTTGATACTTAGCACACATTGTTGAGTGCATGCTGCCTAGGATTTGTAAAATACATTGCAAATGGCTAGTTTTGGTATCAACTTGAAGGTATATTTGTAAGCAATAAGAAAATAAGCCATTTTTGTGCTCTACTTTTTGTGTTGATGGTTCCCGGCTTTGAAATTAGGTCATACTATTTGAGCCCAAAATGGTTGTCTGCACAGCTTTCAAAATCGGTTTCCTATTCTAAGGTAAATACTTTGAGTTAGCGCGTATAGAATTTAATGACATGCATTTTTTTCAAAAGATCAAGCATTTATCTTTCCAATGATGTATGATGATATAGTGGGTATGCGCTTGATCATGGTAAAAATTGATATCGAACTTCAACTATTTTATTTGTAATCTATTTTATATGTAATCTAGAAGGAAATGAATTGCGCATGCGTAACGTTAACGACCGGGTTAAATTAAACTATCAATAAACATTTTAATAGACTACTCTCCACGCATACACTGCACAGGTCCTGAGCGTAGCTTTTAACATATCCCTGCCATCATAACAAATAATGTGGTTACCATCTCTTTTTGAATGGGCGTAACCAGTATTGTTAAATGAGTAATCGTTATTTATTTTGTATTCAGTTTAATTATGATTTAAAATAATATGTTGAAGTACAATAATGTAAGAAGGAACTAAATTTCATAAGCTAAGAATACGAACAGACAGTTTATCACCACTTATTATATTTACATAGTCTTTAAAACATACATATGTAATGTTATGTGAAAATATATAACAAAATATAACAAATATGTGTTGTCATGATAGTGATAACAACACATATCTCCAAATTGTTACTTAAATATTCTTTTATTTTTTACTAAGTCAGTATTTTCAGAATTGTTTAAGCTAAGAAACGATAACTTAAGCACAATAATATTCATGAAATTAAATGAGATAAAGCATCGAAAAGAGTTTCAAAACGTTAATGTCAAAGATAGTATACTAATTTAAGATATTAATACTGACATATCGACTAAAACATGGTATGTATCATGCAGAACGACCATTTACATTTTGAGATAAAATATGTTTATACGATGGTTCTATTGTGTTTGGTCCTTTTCATGTCATGAAATTTGACTCTATAACCGTCAGTAATTTAAAACACTACTTTGGATAATTTATGTTTCCAAGCAGTGTTTATGGTTTGTAAAGAAGCCATTCAGCCCATGAGTATACATGATTTAAAGCTTGTAGTCAATACACAGGTAGATAACAAAATGCAAACATAAAGATCATCTGTAATAATACTGGGTAAAAATTAATTAGTATATGTAACACTATATTAATACAGCAATTACAGTAGCCATACCATTATACACATCAAAATACAAAGCAGCTTGTTAAGCGAGAAGTCAAGTGTGCAAGCACGTTATGTCAATCAAAATCATATTAATATGTATAACTTTTTTTTCGAATACAAGCTCAGTAGTGCTGCACTTAATTATTTCTAAGTCGTGCTTTTAAGTTTATTTTTTAAATCAAATATCTTATTGTGTATTTTATAATTTATTTTTTTCATGCGTATGTCTGTGTATAGCGTATTTACAGTAGTTTTAATTGTAAGAAAGTAGCTCAATAGTCGTAAAAGATTTATTTATAGTTTTTCACAATATGATGATTCACTGCAGAAACCGAGTCATACTTTTGTAATTTAATTGAAATACATCAGTTACTTTATATATCAAAAACATAATCATATAAAATTGAATGCAAGGGAAAATACTACGTATTAAACATATGAAAAACAAACTCAGCAAAACTGTTTAAATCAAAGTACTGAAAGTACTGATGCTTTTGAAGAGGATGGATATATAGAGGATATTTGTTGGATTCGGTGAAATATCGATTTTCCCAGAAAAACAGCGAGAAATATCGATATTTTCACTGTTATTTTTCACTGTTTAAAACGGTGAAATACCAGTTTATTTCACTGATATTTCTATATAAATCACCGGAAAGCATAAAATAAATAATCATCCATTTAAGTTAATCTACATCACCGCAATTGTGTATTTTTTATTGCTTGTCATTTATCCGCAGGTCAACAGTTAATGGTTGTGGTGCAATCGTTTTCGTTCTTGGACACTGCACTCCCTTCAATGAGATTTATTTACCTAAATATCTCATATTTGAACTTACAATTCTTTTGGGAGTAATAGTCCAGACAACTGGATGAAACAGCAACAATATGCTAACCCATTATTTTTCGAGGAACATAATTAAGAATTCCTGTGCTAGCCCCCAATCACAGTATGTTGGGGTATAATAATAGTCAAATTTTGTTTTTCTTCTCAAAAGATTGTTGTAGATTATAACTTGAGGAATATATCATCCAAGACTACAACTTTCAGAAAGCCATTTTTTCATTTATTGTTATTGATAAACAAGGTTTTGTAACAATCTATACTATACATAGATAGCTTTAACAGCACAATGTGGCTCACCTGAAACTGATTGTTTCCTAGGGGTGTTAACTAATTTTTCATGAAGATCTAGAAAAAAGGCATTGTGAGTATGAACAAACTATTTGCGTCTATCCGATCTAGTTGAGCATTGTTACCGAGTTCCTACTTTTATTTATTTGAACATTCTGATCAACAGCCATGAAGATCTGGTAAAAAATGTAAGAGTTAACATAAATTTTAATGATTTTAGGTATTGATCAAATGCTTGGAAGCACATGACCCACTTTGGAACGTGACCTGTTAATCACTGAGACTAGACCTTGTGACCTAAATGTTGAATATGCTACTTTCAAGCTTGACTTTGAAATCATTTAAAATAATGTTCTAACCAATTTACAAGTGGATCAGAGAGAGAATGTGACCACTAAAGTATTAACAGACTTTTTCTTATATTTGACCTAGTTCCCTAATTTTTGATAGAATATGAAACCCAAAATGACATAGAGGTGACTAGTTTCATAAGAATCTGGCAAAGAGGTGACACCCAAATTTAAACATTGTAAAATGTTATCTTATGTGTTAACAATAAACTTTGGATAAAATACAACAAAAAGTGATAACAAAAGCTCACCTTATCACATCATAACAAGCGAGCAAAATAACCAAAACTATGACATCATATAATTGCTCAGTTACTTCCAATAACAATAAAATGTTACTTTTGAAACAAATACAATACTTTCCCTTTCTTACTACAGGGTGTTCTAAAACAAGATAGCCCTGTATCGCTCACCCAAAACTCCTCCTATAGTGTCAAAAACTTGTGTATGATTTGACTAAGTTGTAACCTAGCTTTAGCCTGCACATGACCAACTTGCAAATTCAGCTTTTGATTTGATTAAGATGGACATTGTTAGCAATTTTCATGAAAATCAGGAAGATAATGTGACCTGTAGAAAGGTAAAGAAAGTTTTCTATATTTCGACCTAATGACCTAGTTTTTGACTACCAACTTTCAATCTGAAACTTTATTTCATCGAGATAACATTCTGTCCGATTTTCATGAAGATCTGGAAGAAAATGTGACCTCTGGAGTGTTCACTCACCTTTTCTGTGATTTGGTTTGTTGACCTAGTTTGGACCACATATGACCTACTTTCAAACTTAACCTAGAATTGACCGAGATGAACATTTACCAACATAAGACAAACAAGGGCTGTTTGTAAAAACATGCATGCCCCCATATGGGCTGTCAGTTGTAGTGGTAGCAATTGTGTGAATACATTTTTTGTCACTGTGACCTTGACCTTTGACCTAATGACCTGAAAATCAATAGGGATCATCTGCCAGTCATGATCAATTTACCTATGAAGTTTCATAATCCTAGGCCTTACTATTCTTGAGTTATCATCAGGAAACCTTTTTACTGTTATGAGTCACTGTGACCTTGACCTTTACCCAAGTGACCTGAAAATCAATAAGGGTTATATACCAGTCATGATCAATGTACCTATGAAGTTTAATGGTCCTAGGCGTTAGCATTTTTGAGTCATCCTCCGGATACTATTTTACTGTTTTGAGTCACTTTGACCTTGACCTTTGACCTAGTGACCTAAACATCAATAGGGATAATCAGCAAGTCATGATCAATGTACCTATGAAGTTTCATGATCCTAGACGTAAGCATTCTTGAGTTATCATCCAGAAATTATTAAACTGTTTTGACTCACTGTGACCTTGACCTAACTACCTGAACATCAATGGGGATCATCTGCCAGTCATGATCAATTTACCTATGAAGTTTCATAATCCTAGGCCTTACTATTCTTGAGTTATCATCAGGAAACCTTTTTACTGTTATGAGTCACTGTGACCTTGACCTTTACCCAAGTGACCTGAAAATCAATAAGGGTTATATACCAGTCATGATCAATGTACCTATGTAGTTTCATGATCCTAGGCCTAAGCATTCTAGTCACTGTGACCTTACCCTTTTATCTAGTGACCTGAAAAGCAATAGGGTTCATCTGCCAGTCATGATCAATGTACCTATGAAGTTTCATGATCCTAGGCCTAAGCGTTCTTGAGTTATCATCCGGAAACCATCTGGTGGACTGACCGACTGACGGACTGACTTACATGTGCTAAACAATATACCCCGAACAAGCCACATAAGAAATGCAGCATAACACATTCTAACAGTAAAAGACATCTGTGCAATGATATATTTTCTTCAAATGGTAAGATGAACAAAAAAGAGGGCCTGAAAGGCCCAAAGTCGTTCACCTGAGATAACAAGATATTATTGGGACAAATATTGTGACCAAAATTCATGAAGATCGAAAAATAAATGTGACCTCTCGAGTGTTAACAATGTTTTACTATAGCAATATAAGGAAAAATGCCCCACCCCTGGCAGCCATGTTTTTAACCAATTGTAACCATTTTCGAACTGATCCAATATATCATTGAGACTTATATTCTGGCCAAATTTTATGAAGATTGGAATATAAACGTGGCATCCACAGAGTTAACAAGGCAAAGGTTGGCGGCTCACGACGGCCATAAAGCGATTACAAAAGCTCAACATGAGCACGTTGTGTGATTACACTCAATGCGTTCAAATTTTTCTCACAGGCTTTGCCATTGACCTTTATAGTATGGATGGCTTTGTTATTATTTATTGCTATCATGTACCTGTAATATTGTGTGTATGTTTACAATACACAAAGCATATGACATAAATAGACTAATTGAGCTTAAAATAATCTGATTACTATAGCCAGGTCAATTAAGGACTTAAAAACATTTTTGTTGACCTGATTTCATGAAGACTTGAGATATTTATGCACATAGAGTTTCAAGATATGGGATTATCCACAAATAAAAAGTATTTTTGATCTGTGTTGTGCAGGCTCTTTTTCCATGACTGTCAAAGTAAAATTTCCATGTGAAAAGGATGTCAATTTTTTCATTCAACCATTGTGTATAAAGAACGGTTCTGCATATATTATGCCATTTTGATAGGTGATAATCAGGGTGACAGAGAAAAGGGATATGCATTTGAGATCTGGTTAGGACTCCATATAAAAGTGGTTATATTTAAAAATGTTTAATTACCACATAACCACGGACTGTAGATCTCCGTGACATGACTAAGGTTCTAAATTAATCTAGTATGAACATTTGAACTCTATCTTTTTAAAACAATTAAAAAATAATAATTGATGTACAAATTAATCTACCAATGTGTACAGATACTACTTAACATATATTTGACTGTATTGAATGTAGGAACTAGTTAAAATATCCATTAGAAAAAGAGATCAGGATATCCAATATTCATTGCCTGAAGCAAAGACCCTGGAGCTATGTTTATATATCTTTAAACACACTGATTAAAGAAGAAAAACAATACATTGATACAATAGAGGTAAAATCATCCCCTCTGAACATTATGATACACAATTATGTATCATATCTTTTTATCTGGATCTGGATAGGTACACAGCAGGATGCTTAGGTGTGCGCGCTGCGGGAGAGATATAGAAGTTACTTATATTTTGGATTTAATTTAATTCATTGAAATTCATCACTGAAGTTACAGTATGATCTCATTTGATATAGATGTACATGATTGTATCAAGCAAAATATATTAAATAATTATCAGTATTAATTCACTGTCATGATTTCAGTATCATTAAAATGATTTCAGTAAAGTCTATCATTCATATGCATCAATTTTGTAAATATCAATATAAGTCGACTACATGAAAACATTTTTGAAACAAGGGCTGTTTGTAAAACATGCATGCCCCCCATATTGGCTGTCAGTTGTAGTGGCAGCCATTGTGTGAATACGTCTTTTGGCACTGAGACCTTGACCTTTGACCTAGTGACCTGAAAATCAATAGGGGTCATCTGTGAGTTGTGATCAATGTACCTATGAAGTTTCATGATCATAGGCGTAAGCATTCTTGAGTTATCATCCGGAAACCATTTTTCAAAGTTATGTCACTGTGACCTTGACCTTCGACCTAGTGACCTGAAAATCATTAGGGGTCATCTGCGAGTCATGATCAATGTACCTATGAAGTTTCATGATCCTAGGCATAAACGTTGTTGAGTTATCTTCCGGAAACCATTTTACTATTTGAGGTCACCGTGAACTTGACCTTTGACCTAGTGACCTGAAATTCAATAGGGATCATCTGCGAGTCATGAGCAATGTATCTATGAAGTTTCATGATCCTAGGCATAAGCGTTTTTGAGTTATCATCCGGAAACCATTTAACTATTTCCGTTCACCGTGACCTTGAACTTTGACCTAGTGACCTCAAAAGGGGTCATCTGCGAGTCATGATCAATGTATCTATGAAGTTTCATGATCCTAGGCATAAGCGTTCTTGAGTTATCATCCGGAAACCATTTTACTATTTTGGGTCACCGTGACCTTGACCTCTGACCTAGTGACCTGAAAATCAAAAGGTTTCATCTGCGAGTCATGGTCAATGAACCTTTGAAGTTTCATGATCCTAGGCATAAGCGTTCTTGAGTTATCATCCGAAAACCGTTTTACTATTTTGGGTCACCGTGACCTTGACCTTTGACCTAGTGCCCTCAAAATCAATAGTGGTCATCTGCGAGTCATGATCAATGTACACATGAAGTTTCATGATCCTAGGCATAAGCGTTCTTAAGTTATCATCAGGAAACCATTTTACTATTTCGGGTCACCTTGACCTTGCTCTTTGACCTAGTGACCTCAAAATCAATATGGGTCATCTGCGAGTCGAGATCAATGTACCTTTGAAGTTTTTTATGATCCTAGGCATAAGCATTCTTGAGTTATCATCCGGAAACCACCTGGTGGACGGACATACGGACCGACATGTGCAAAACAATATACCCGCACTTCATCAAAGGGGGGCATAATAATTATACTGTTTGATATACTGTAAATAATGTAACTACACATCCAAGTAGTGAGTCCATCAAACTATTGCAACCGAAACACCTGGTGTGCCAAGGCACCAGCCGAAGTCAAATGCCTTCTGACTTAGAGCATTTTACTATTTATATTTGTATGCATTTGTATGTGTTTGAAAAAATGTATAATCTTTAATGACATCTTCTGACCATGCATATCCTAGATTTCAAAATCCAGGCCCTGGTCTGACACATTGGTAACATTAACGTTAAACTGTTACCAGGCTTCTGAATTTAATCAGCTAGGTCATAGGAAAAGGGCAGTCTAATCAGTATCCAATTAAACTATTTGTCATTGTCAGAAAACCGCTCTTAATCAAACAGCTTTCGAGCAACTGCAGGCTGAACTGGATCTAAACTGGCCACAATCGCCTTAATGTCCCTTTTTACTGGGATACAGTTCATTTAACTTTAAAGGGATCTTTTCACAGTTTTGGTAAATTGACAAAAATTGAAAAAAGTTGTATCGGATTCGCAAATTTTCGTTTTAGTGATGTTATTTTAAGGAAACAGTATTACTGAACATTTACCATGGTCTAATATAGCCATTATATGCATCTTTAAACGATTTAAAAATTATAAAGCGTTGCAACGCGAAACGATTGAATAATTTGGAGAGTTATGTTGTTGTTGTTTAATTGTGTGAAACTACGAAGATTGCTTATATTAGGTATAAAATACGTCAACCATTTATACTTGGCAGAATAGTCGAGCAGTCTAATGCGTTTTAACTCCAGGATTAAGGGGGTCACTGGTTCGAGCCCTGCTGCGGACTTCTTTTTTTTAAAGAATTTTATTCTGGATTTTTAACTGGAGCTTTTAAGATCCAATGTTTACATTTATCAATATACAGCATTTAATGACTAACTTCAAAACATGTCAAAATCTGTGAAAAGGCCCCTTTAACATAATATCTACTCCTATAAATATGAGGTCGATATACATGGACTAAACGGTAAATTATGTCTAATTATTTGGACTATAATGATATCAACTACTTAAATAGAAAGAAGAAAGAATTCATACTAACCAGTTATTTGAGTAAAGAGTTTGTAATCAATGTTGTATTTCAGGACAGCTTGGTGATATGCAAATCCCATATGACACGTTGATATCGGGTATCATAGCCATTCAATAAGTCGCAAAATGCTCGAACAAAATTTATAAAGCAAAATGTGACTTAAGGTTCGTTGGGGGGGGGGGATAAAATTCATTAAAACTTTGCTTTGTTTTTCTTCATTCAATGTGGTACAATATGGTCAAACTATATATCATTTTAATGCTAAAGACGGATAGAATAACATAAACACAATTTCGACAGTCAATATTTGTGTGCTTTGTTTATATTTTGGTTTAAAACCAATACATTTTTACACTAATTTACAAAATCTCAATCTAAAGTTAGGAAGGATATGCACTACCTTTAGTTGAATAAATACAAAGCTATATACATACACAAGGTCAAGTTAGCAACATTTCACAGAAAATTATTATCATAAAACAACAAATGAGTTTTTATTCAACTGCCTTTTTTGGATAAATTTCCTAAACAAAGTTTTAAAAATAACTAAAACGTAACTACTTTTTTAAAATCCAGGTATGGTGGATAATAAGAGTCACAATTCTATTTCAAAGGCTTAACAATGTTGTTATTTACCTCTCAACCAAATAGCAAATTTTAAACCATCTCAAATTGAAATAGATTGCAGACGACATATACAATTGTAAAGGAATATAAAGAAATTGGCAAACCGATTGATTTTATATTGCGATTCCTTCTACCCATTTTTAAAGCGTGGCCCTCGCTGTGCTCCGTAGAAAAACGTGCAAAACAAATCGGTCGAAACCACGTGCAGTGGTGAGAAAACCGGGTATGCGTATACACATACCTGAGAAAACACATACTTATTTTGACAGTTGGGTGGTAATTAGTAAAACAACTATAAACATTAATCAGCAAGAGATCGCACTCAATAACAGAAATGACCACGTAGAGATATCATCACTTACCCGATTTCAAATATTTTTCCAGCTGAAAATTGTCCCCCACACGTTTTTTTTAGTTCATTTGCATTGTTTTTCTGGAGCCTGAGTGCATTTCACAGAATATCCATCCAACTTCCGTTGTTTTCACTTTCGTTATTAAAAACTCCGTGTAAAAGAATTATTTCTACTTTTAGATTGTTCAAGCGATGTATTGTTATATATTATCAATAGAATAGTATACCGTGATGAATTGAACGGAGTTACGTATCGATCTTTCTGTCAATCTGTAAGCGTACTATTTTATGCGCAATAATATAGTACATGTGATTCGACAACAATTGTAAACATTGGTGTAATGCTTCTTACATAGTTATTCTTTTGAGTGTTTATGAGGTCTGATCGTGCAGTTTGCAAACATCAACGGAAAGATTACAATCCAATGCATTTGTCAGCATCAACCGTTTGGAATGTCAATTAGGCGATGAGTGAGTTTTTAGCATGTTTCTTTCTATTTTATTAATTTAAAAATGTCTGCCCCCATGGTGATGAAAGGACATGCGTTCGAGTTTTGATATTTCTAGATATGTAAACTTTTTTTACTATTTAAGCGTGACTTGCCCTCGTCAATGTCGATATTATTCAATAGTTATAATATAATTTTCCGCCGAAATATTTGGAATAAACATGATTCAGATTTTTGAAAATAATGTATATTTTAGTGTTAAAATCGCTTTGTATTTTGATTGATTTTGTGGATGGTATGATGCGTTGATGTACAAAATTGGTAGCAGTTTGAAGGAAAAACATCCTTTAAAGCATCCATGTATACATTTTCAATGTGGCACTCTTCCTTTAGTAAAATTTGAGTTCAATGCTAGGGGTCCCACATTTTTCAAAATGAAGCCTCTACATGAACCTTAAATTGATAACTAAAAATACCAGTTTCATCAGTATGCCAGTTTTGCCTTGTCAAGCTGTCGAGATCCAGAAATTGCTTCATTCACATTGAATATATCCTTCGAATTCCATTTATTGTTGCATTACTAAATAGCTAAAAAAGCCGATTTAAGCTGTAAGAAAGTTTTGACACGAGTGTTATCAAGTCTCTCAGTCTCATGGGCGAAGCCATTGTTGTAGAAAGTGATCCATTCACATCGAATATATCCTTCGAGTGCCATCCATTGTTGTCATTAGCGGAGATTTAGTGAATAAATAATTCGTATATCATAAATGACAGCTTCTAAATAGCGAAACAAGCCAATTTATGCAATAAGAAAGTTTTGACTCGAGACTCTCATGGGGGCGGCCATTGTTGAATGTTGAAACACGAACGACAAATCTGCTAGGAGAATGTTATCAATGAAAATCAACGAGGTCGAGGTATTTCGATTAGAAAAATCGAGTTATCTCAATCGGACTGGCTCGGTCTTTTACATAGGTCGCCATTGTGAAGAATTTTTTGATGGTTATCAACTTATCATACCTTAGACGATGCTGTTCCAGCATTGTCAATAATATGTTCATATAAAAATATGACTCATTGTAAATGAATGGATTTAACCACATCGGCGTGGATATTGTGTCAAAATTGTACTGTCATATGTTTTTATATACACACAAAATGAACTTTGGTTTCAGGGAAAAACTTATTAAAAGTTATTTTCAATTACACGTTTTGTTTATTTACGTGACCCTTATTTATATAATGTAATACTTAGCTTAGCATAATTAAAAACGGCAGATGGATACCTTCAAATCATAAGAAACAATTTATGATGTTTGTAAAAGAGAACGCCTAATGACAAGTTTATGTCTACGGACGGACGGACAGACAGATAGACGGACGGACAGATTTCTATGGTACTTCCAGTATCGACCATTTACTTCGTAATGGGGATAATACTAAACTTATATCAATATATGGCACAAAAAAAACGGAACATGAAGGCGTACCTTGCGGCGACAACTTTAGAGACTTGCATTTTCTTGTAAAGGTAGATCACAATCCCAATAGCCAGGGCTACAGCAGCTCCGGTCCCTAGCGCCGCCCCGTTACCGATGAAAAAGATGTTGTCATTCTCTTCTTCTTTTTCCATTTCACAAGCTGAAAGATCGTCATGCAACGTTGTAGTTTTTTTCTCTCTTTTTATGTTTTATGAAGTTTGATTGTCCTATATTGAATGATTTCATTTTTTTCTTGTTTATTTTTTTTGGTACATTCACGCACGCGTATGATTTGTTATTCGTAATACAAATATATAATTTATTAGGAAACAACTGCATTCTTACAATGTCAAAAGTAATTAATGATTAAAACCTTTTTATGGATTCTAAGCACAACATAGCATGAAATGAATATTGCTAAAAATGAATTTAATTACCGGAGTCGTTCATGTTGAGCTGCCAAGTTGCCGTATCTACTGAAACGTTACAATAACGACACGCATCCGTTGGATTCACAGCGGCGTCGGCGTAGCAGACACCAGCAATGTAGCAGAAACCAGACTGAAACATAGACGTTGAAACAATCGAATTTGAATGCATCGTTTTCTCAGTCACTCTTCATCGTCAATTTGAAATGCACACTTTCATGATGCATCGTCAATAAGAACCGTGAACTCGAATATTCCAAACAAAGCTTTCATGTGCACACGACTTAAACATAAAGTTAGACGGCTAAATACACTTTTTTGTACCAAACGAGTCATGTGTTTAATTTGAAAACATTTTAAAACAATCAGCCATATCAAGACATTGGCTCACTGTGAAGCATTCAAGAACAATTAAAATCAATCTGGCCAAATTATAACTAAAAGTGCAACTACTTAAACATATATTTTTTTAAATGTTTCCGATATACACACATGCCATTGCTCTATATTGTTCCATCTTCACACAATATATATTTCACGACGTGATGCCATGAAGGGTTATAACACACGAGTTAACAGAAGGATTTTGTATTCACACAGACCGTTGATATTTGAACGTTGATAGATGAACCTGTTATTCATGAGTATGATACAACTCTTCATACCATCACGCTTGTTACTTTTTCTTTTATTACATAACCTTTGGATACACAAATGATTTTACATGATAAACAAATCATTTCATGATTTATTGAACGAATACTTCATTGTACGTTATTTAAGATATCCCCAGATGCATTGAAAACTTATAGAATGTACACAAATTAACATAAATTCATATAACGCAATACCTTGAGATTCCATGAAAACCTCATGACAGTTGGGGTACATGTATGACACTCGTCCAAATCTGTGAAGTTACCATAGCAAACGTTGTCGATTAGACAGTAGTCACCCTAAAAAGGAGATCACATATATATGTAATCATATGGAGGTTTTGATTTTATATTTATATTTTGCCACACTATCATTACAATAATCTAATGCGTATTCGTTGGGCAAACACTAAAAATACAAATATTATTAAGCCAGTTACCAACTGAGGTTTTACAACAATATACCACAATGCAAACAACATTATTGTGATTTTTTGGAAGGAGGAAGGGTGATCGCGTAAATGATGTTTTTTTTTGGTTTCATTTTGTGTTGTTCTTGTTGCTATTAGAACGTTCTTTGTGTTGCTTCATTTTGTCATTTTGTTCCGGCAAGCTTGGGTGCATGCCAAAAGTTAAGTTTATTAATTCTCTAATTACCAGAATCACTGCAGCTCCATTCTCAATATTTACGCAAGTGGTATCAAAGACTGTGACGGTCGTAGGTGAACTGAACGAGGAGTTGTCATTGCTAAGGGAGACATTGTACTGGAAAAATGAAATAACTGATACAGCGAACCATAACATCATAAGTGAACATTAGTCAGAAATATATAATGAAACAGTTTTATGCATGCAATAAAGTAGAGTTACTGTTTAAAACGCAATAGGCAAAGCGAGTAACATATTTCAAGAATATCAACCCATTACTGTCAGAAATTATTAACAACTAAGCAGGTCAAATTTACCGATTCAGCGATGATTTCATCGACTCTCGTCTTTTTCTGCTCCGCACTGTGGTTGGACAGTAGGCGTCAAAGTTGTAAGGGCAGTTGGCGGGTATTGTTGTAACGACGGAGTCGGTCGATGATCCATCTATCTTGTTCTAGATTCATACACACGTAACAGATTTAGTGATAGAACAGGTTTTAATGAGAAGTGTCAAGACGACCGGTGGTTTGACACGTGGGCGTGGTTTAACTGAAAAACAGAGAAATCAGTGGTTGCTTTCGATGCCAACTTGCACAGAATACAACAACGCAATGCAGGAATTTGCAAACGTCGCTTATCACACAAGTGATCAGCATGTAGAAAGCAGTCAGTCGAGAATGGACAGAGATGAAAAGGACAAACTAAAACTTTACCATTTCCTTCAGGATAAAAGTCCATTCGTTAACGATTATGCCCTTCGCAACATTGAAACAGGTTTAACAGCCGATCTTCATGTAAATGTTGACACTGCAAAGGAAGTGGGTCAAACTGTGTTAGACAAGATGCTTCATAAAACCGTGTTGGAGTACAGTTTCAAGCGTACAAGTCAAGCAGTGACACTCAGCTCAAAGTCAACAGTGAAAGTAAACGGAGAAACTGTTCACATTGATCCACAGTTACTATTTCAGCGTTTGACAGCTGCAGCCGATAGATTATATGACAGCCAGGAGGAAATATTCAAGTACGAATTGTGTAGTTTTCCATCGTCGTTATTCGAGTCGTCTGGACTTTTAAAACAAGCTGACAAACCGTCATTGGCTAATGCAATTTGGGCGTTGGGCGATTGTTCTATTCTCGAAAAGCTAGATGATTCGATACACTATGTCCATGATGGTGGTTCTTTACTTAACCGTTTGACCTGGAAATATGGAGATACATTTGGGGACATATGTGAGACATACGTGGATTACGTCGTCAGAAAGGGTTCATCTTCAACAGTGGTATTTGATGGGTATTCAAATGGTCCTTCTACTAAAGACTGTGCTCATAGTAAACGCAGTAGAGGACTAGCTAGTACAAAAGTACATTTTACTAGGGAAACACCATTCAGGTCCAAAAAAGAACAGTTTTTGTTAAATACTGAGAATAAACAGAGTTTTATAGATATGCTAAGCAAGTGTCTACAAGAAAGAGGTTGTCCTACATGCTGTGAGTGATGCTGATGTGCTGATAGTCAAAACAGCTGTAGCAAGTTCTTCAAGTAAAAAAAATGTTGTTCTTGGGGAAGACACAGATCTTCTTGTTTTACTTTGTTACCACGCGGATGTGTCTGCAAACAAAATATATTTTATATCGGGAAGAAATCTAAAAAACGCCAAATTGGTCAAACAGTGGGATGTAACCCGTACAAGAAATATACTTGGCTTGAATATATGTAGAATGCTTCCTGTCATACATGCACTAACTGGTTGTGATACAACATCTAAGATGTCTGGGGTTGGCAAAGCAGCAACATTGAAAAATTTTATTTCCAATGCCTTTCTTCAAGAACAATCAAAAGTTTTTCTAGACAACACAGCAATTCAAGAAGATGTATCTGCCGCTGGTGAAAAATTGATTGTATGCTTATACGGTGGGGCATCACATGAACAGCTCAACAATCTCTGATATAGGAAATTTGTCAGCAAAGTTATGACAAGTACAAAATATGTACCTGTTAACACTTTACCACCCACATGCTCCTCTGCACATTACCATAGTTTAAGGGTTTACCTTCAAGTTCATGAATGGATTACTAAGGATAATAATTTAAATCCACTTGAATGGGGTTGGAAGTCTGATAGCGGATTACTAATGCCAGTCCAAACAAACATGCCCCCTGCACCAGACGATTTGTTGAAAATTATCAGATGCTGCTGTAAGACCAATTGTGACTCGAAACGTTGTACTTGTAGACGCCATGGTCTTGACTGTTCATCGGGATGTGGTGAATGTCGGGGAATAAGCTGTACCAATGCACAAACTGTGGAAGAACAAGACTTGATGGAAGACAGTTTATAAGTTAGTTACGGACATGTTCACACCCAAGTTAACTTACTATTGAATTTATTATTAGAAAAAAAAAAAATTGCAATTATTGATGTTTTTCCCCAAAATGTTACATTTAGCAATAATTGTTTTATGGTGTACCCATGATATGCGTAATTAGATAAGATGTTACCCTATAATGCTGAAAGAAGAGGTTAAGCTCATATTATAGATATGATATTAGCTCCACCTGGAGAAGAAAAATCATTATATGTGCATGCAGTTTTTAGACATATAGGTTATCTTTGTATTATACTAGAATGTAAAATATGGTATAATAGAAGTGTTATGATTTTAAGTGTTAACATTATAATACTTAAGTTATGCATTATTTTAAGCTAATGACAATGCAACCCATCTTAGTTTAATTTTATTTCAACATGCCGCAATATATTGGCATGATTTAATAATAACATGTATTTAATGGGTGGGTGGGGTAAGTTTACCCCTATAAATGCACTATTTACAGGAGTAAATATGTTAAGAAACTTCATGATACACTTAGGAAATAGAAAAATAATACTTTTTTCATAACTGATGTATTACTGAATACTGTTTTGTCGGGTGGTTTGCCCGAAATGTGTTGTTTTAATAGAAAATGGACAATATACTTTATTTAAAAAAGCGTCCGCGAGGGGCATAAATAAAATGAAGTTTTAACATGTTTGCCCTGGAAATATTTTGCTAGACTTTTTTTCTGTCATCTGTTATACGTCATAGATGATTTTACACGTGAAACCGTTTCTGTTGCAATTAGTTGATGGTTAGGTGCTTTTTTTTATATAGGATGACTGGACTAATAGCACCGTTTAAAGTGGAGTCGTATAAAAAAAATGCATCACTTTTTAACAGGAGTGAAGCCTTGTATACTGAACAACACTTATTTTAAAATTATATTGAAATTATTGTGTTATAGGCATTATGATTAAATTTCCGTCAGCGTCGCTTTAGTAGAACATTTGTAGAAAACACATCGGGCAGATTTTCAAAATAAAACAATTAAATTGTTTTGCATAATAAGTTATGTCATTAAATCAATTAAATGCCTTTAAACAAAATCAAGTTACAGAATGAATCCGAATAACAATTCGGCTCGTTATTTACTTTGAGCTAAGAAACTTTCAAACGCTCACATCCACAAAATGCTTGAAAAACAAGAGCTGCGTTTGTTTTACACAATGTCCCCACTGCGCTTTGAAGTACCACAGCAGCTATTTTAGAGAAAAACTAGGCCCATAACTTTGCCAAAAAACTGATTGACCAACACGAAACTCTCTCTTCATCTGTACGTTATATAGGTAGACTCCATACCAACAAGTGAAAATTGTTTTGTTAACTGCGACTTTGAGCATAATTTTGATATGAGCCTCCATCATCTGATCCACTTTTGTCAATAGACTGTAAACACAATTGGAATCTAAGTGTGACATTGCCCAGACAGATTTAGCTATTGCAATTCGACACACCAATAAGTCAAATAATGATAAGTCTGGTAATGTACCAGGCGCCATGTTGGAGTTATTTCTGAGTTACCCATATAAATAGTGCGAGGCCAATGTATCAGCGAACAATCAGGCCAATCGGTCAATCCGCTCACGAGTCATCAATTGGACATGATTTTCACATTCAATGTCAACGTGACCTACATTTCAATTGGGATTATCTACTGTTCAAGGTCAATGCATCTGCAATTTATGAGGCCCGATAATTAATACATGGTTAACAGAGACCAGTTTTAAATTGTATCAGTAGCAGTCAACAATGCATTAACGCAATGTTCAGCGACAATAAATTGCGGCGTACCAAGATGTAAGACATGCACCCTTCAAACCTAATTTGTCAACATAGTTTTAACAGACAGGTTTTGCAAGATGAATGCTGATTCTAGATCTAACTTCGACTAATAGCTAAGAAGTTATGTAGGGTTTATTGACAAACTATCTTTGTAATAATCTAAACCGAAATGATACATAAAGCACTACTGACTCGACATACTTGATGGTGTGTTTTTATACAATGTATTATGTTTGTTTTCCAAGAACACACCTGTTTCAGGAAATGGAACAGACAGTTGCATTACAGCATCCGTCTCGTGTTGTAAACCGGATGTATTGACAGGCATTGTCTCTAGGTTACAGTTTCCGTCGCCTGTGACGTCTAAGATGGTCGGAGGATTGCGAAGGTCAAGTTTGCAGTTTGATTCTGGGTCGTAGTGCTCGTTACAGATACACGTTCCTTAAACGCATACAGTTGAAAAGCATGGAACCAAGCAAATGAACAATAAGTTCGAACCCATCAAATACGTTTTGTTCTATACACAGAATAAATATTACTAAACAGATACTTTATTTTATATTTTTAATGGCAGCAAATATTTTGATTCGTATATATAAACATGTTTTACTAACATCGCTTCGAAATACTTCTTCGTTGGCAAAACATGTCAAAATTTTACGAGAATATAGAGAATACTACGTCGGTGCCGAATAAAGCAAAGTTTATTTTGCGAGGCTTAGAAAATCTGAACCACGAGCCTTGGCGAGTGGTTCAGATTTTCGTGCCGAGCACGATAAACTTTGCTTTATTCGGCACCGACCTAGTATTCGATTTATCCCATCAATTTTCTTAGTCGTAAAATATTTCTTTAAAAATAGAATAGGAAAATCGAACAAGACGGAAAATCCCAAAGATATTTTAAGCAAACATTGTTTCATTATTTTAATCGTGTCGAGCCTAATACATTACAAAAAGATCAATAACAAACCTGTTTTTCTGTTTATCATAGCTCTACGTCCCCGATTTTTAAGAAATAATGGAAAAAAAGACACTAAACAACTGCATTTTTAGCGTGAAACAACATGCTTTGTGTCGTATGACGTGTTAATAATTACGTCACGAGTACGCGCACTTAATATTTGTAAATAATGTTTAGTTTGCTTTTTGAGTTGCATTATGTGTTAAAAATATATTATATCTTGGTATCAAATTGTTTGTTTTGTTGAATCTGATTCGATTTTACTAAAAATGATAACTTTATAGTTGATTCCGAGTAAAATGAAAATTCTTCGCCGCGCGTGACAGCTATATTTCAGCACTGCTGAAATAGAGGAAAATTTATTCCACAGTGGTTTATTTCGACAATGCACGTCTGATGATGGGATAAAAACAAATGCTTTGTTATCAAAGAGGTGTGAAAGTCAATCAAAAACGCGCGCACGCATTTTTAGTAAAACACCATATTGCTTCAAAACGTAAAACGATTCAGTAAATAGATGTGGATCATTCAGACAACATGCTATATGAATAAGATTATTGGTAGAGCGCACAAAGAATTACCATTTGAGCAATCTCCATGGTTGTTACAGTTGTCAGGACACGAGGCTATGACAAGTTGGGCCTTTTCTGGGATCTCTTTCTGAAGATGTATGTAAATATATGTATATTTCCTTTCCATTATTGTTCCTGGCTTTTATTGTTAATTAAATCCACACACACGTGCATATTTCACTAAGGCTATATACAAGTCCAATATATCGCGCTTGGAGCGGCAAATACAACATTTTATTTTATTTTTAAATAAAACATAATGTAGTGTTATGTATAGTTTACAAGGTCGCAAATATATATATATGCATGCACACGTTTTTCTAAATTAGATGAACGAAAACACAACGTGTAAATATAAGTTGATGCATGAATTAATATATGCAACCCATTCTTACTCATTATTTTAAGCGTTGGAATACTAAAGCTCAAGAGGCATCACAAAGTCAAAGCTACTCTGACCTTATGCAATATCTAAACTACATGCACACTCAACGCATTTTTCTGTACGTCATTTGTATTGTTTTTATTTTTCAAAAATGATCTGACGGTATCACATGACATTTTTGTCATAAATATTTCTCATATCTTTCTGTCGATTCATGTAAAAAATCTCAATACGATTTAACAGAATAATCCTTTACGGGTAGGTCTCTTTCACATTTCCGGGTTTTGCGATATTAAAAAACAAATCGAAGTTAATTTATAAAGCTGAACATCCAATCTTCATAACACGCTCAAAACTTGAATTAGGTACCTAAAAGAGCATTAAAAAGCATCTCACAATTAGAGTATGTAAAAGGGTTCTTCTTAAATGTTACCTTGTGACATACGTATATTACACCTCAATTAACCAAGATTTGAACTCGGCCTAGGTATGCATATGATATTTTATTAAACAATTTCATCAAGACTGAGTAAAAATGTGACATCTCAAGTGAAATTAGAAATTGCTTGAACCTTGACCAAGATATTGCTAATTAAACATTTATTTCCAAGTTTCAACAAGAGTGAGTCATAACTGTTGCTTCTAGAGTCCTTTTTAAGATTTGTTCGTGTGACCATTCGATTACAACTGGGGCTAAATATAGTCAATATAAATAATCTGGCAAAGTTTCATCAATATTTCACATTGTTTTCTTCTAGCGTGATAACGAGGTTAAAATAAAAATAAGAAAGTTTTTATCAGGTGTTCCTGTTGTTGACTCCAATTTGTACTAGTGCATGCTTGAAACCGGCAAAGATTTATGCCACCATGGAGTGAGGTAGGTACGGTGGCATGGAGGTGACATTTACTCCTCTTTTTTCAAATTGCACTCCTCTTTTGTCTATCTCGTGGCCTCGACTAAGTAACTCGAGGCCACGACTTACTAACTCGTGGCCACGAGTTAGTAAGTTGAGGCAACGTGATAGAACAAAGAGGAGTGTACAACTAAATAAAAGAGGAGTGCAATTAAAAAAGGGCGGTGCAGTAAATAAAGAGACGTTGTTCCTTGTATATTCACCATACATTTGGTATTGATGAATATGCTTAGGAAACTTTATGACCTGAAATTCGACGTCCTTGTTGACGATCATCATGGTTGATGATTGTATGTTACGGCATGTGCTTTCTTCGGGGCCAGTGGCAGTCAGATTTAACTGAAATCGCAATTAAAAGCCATGCTTTTTCAACAAATCCAAGATAACAAAATACAGACCTAAACATTCTATATATCAAATACACGTACGTCGAACAAACGTTGAGAACACATACAGTGGTTTTGTAATCGATCGTTGAATTGTTCTTGTTTAGAAAGCTAAGTACAGATTTAAATATAGAAAACGTTACCCGTCTTTATAAATCAGGTTAATACTTGTTGGAATAAGTTCTTACCATTTTATCCTCTGCACAAGAGCTTGACTGATTCTGATTCCGGTCGGATACTTCTTCTGCTAAGTCCCCACCACAGTTGTCTTTAAGATAGGCAGCGCAAGATGACTGTGCCTCAATATAGGCCGCCAGATAGTCTTCAGGTTTTGGTGCATCGGTCTCACGCTGTTGAATGCAATCTTTGTTTTTAAAATTTTATCATTAAATGCTAAAATTACAGTACCAACATGTAGTTAACAAATAAATAGTTCAACGACCACCAATTACCTCCACACTGGGCGAACTCGTATCTTCATTTATGTAAACTTTTAACTTGCCTTCACTGTCAACTCAATATGATATTCCCCTACCTTAAAACTGAAAACTCACAAAACTCATTCATAAAACTCCTAATTATATTTGATCAATGATATATTTTACTATTTTATTATATTACCTTTGCTCTGGATGCACTTCGTTTCTTCCTAAGTGACAGCAGTTTAAGCAGCCGCTCCCTTATATCCGACTCTTCTCGGTAGTGGAAAGTATCTACGGAACGCTCATCTCTAAGAATCTTTTGTATTCTCTTGCCGCGTTTCTTATCTTAAGAGGTACGGCAACATTTCAAACAAAGAAATGAAAATATGGCGATGGGAGATAACAGTCACCATGTAAGCCTATGCGCTTGATACATTAAACTGTTTATATGTTTGTTCTGTTAACAGCTATATAAGATTAAATGTATAGTTTAAGAAATGTATATTCAAAAATTATACATATGTGTTATATTCATAAAATTACGAGTCTAACATATGAAATCGACGCATGTTTTGTCCTCATTTCGGTTACACCATTTCTCTCGCTTGTTGACTATCAACGGGCAGACACACAATTTGTCGTTGGTGTTCCATGATTCCAGCGTAGCTACGTAATCTGGATTCATCAAGGAGCGTCCTTGCGGTACCCTATAGAAAACAAAGATGTTCATCAATATTTGGATACACTATTAATCCGGATTTATGAGGCAATATAAACCAGTATAGATGTTAGTTTTTGGTTTTGACTAAACCACACTATAAATCAATATTTAATCGACACATCCAGATTATTCTTTTTTTGTATTCAAAAACAACAGTATACACAATTGCCTCCAAGACTCAGAGAAGGCATCTGGATTTCCGCCCTCACGCCACCACCAAAATCCCCAGTCGTTCGCCAGGCTTCGAGTCAACGAGACGCCGTCGCTATGAAGGAAGTCATCATTCCAGTCACCATTGAATGTCCCGCACAATCCTCCAACACGGTTCATGTCATCAGGGGACGGGTACACGTACACGCTCATCGTTGACCACCAGGGGCTTATGTAATAACGTGCCTCAACTATCGTTCCTTGCGGAAGGTAAAACTATCAAACACATCGTAAACAAACTTTGACAGAATTAAGATCGACATTTTTTACACAAGTGACGTTATACAAATGTAAAAATTGTACACTTAGCAAAACACTGTCTCTTCAGGATCACATATTCAATTTCTATTTAAATGCAAGTCAGTCAGAAATGTGTATCCATCCGTTAGTCTTTGGTTTTGTTGTTTGGTCGTTCGTTTACTTACAAAATAAAGTTTCTACATAGGTCATTACAATTATTTGATATGAATTAGAAAGCACAAAACAAGTGCTGGTCGCGGAATTAAAAAAACAAATGTACATAAGATTCGAAAATAACACACCAGATCTTCTTTTGAAAGTGAGGAATTGATAAAATAAAATATTTTAAATTAACGAAACGAACGGACTACCTAGTGCATGTAGCCTGGTTCAATATAAACTTCTAATACATCGTCTGCAAGTTCTATCCACTCAAGCAGATGCATGTCCTCACAATGGGTCACTGTGTACACGTCACGTCCGGCCCGCACGGTCACCCGCACGTGCAGGTTGACCAGCTGCCTGGCCAACAGGGCTGAGTCTGGATCTGGACCTGGAAATAAATTAGAACACATTGTAATAATATTTGTTAACATTATAATTATGTATTAACATGTATATTACATGGACGATCACCGGACCCACCTTTTTGTGATTATGAACTACAAGATTCATAGAAGGCAAGTCACATTGTTTAAGTACATTGGTCTCAAAAGGTCCGAAGTGTTTTCGTCACTAGTCATTAATCGTGATATGATAAAAAGAACATTGTTGTTATCGGTTTGTTATTCAATTGTTGGCTTCGCAATATAATACTAGTATAATTGGACAAAAAGCATTAAATCTACATTTAAATAAAATATCAATTTTATATTTCCAAAATATTAATAATATATGTGAAAACCTGTAGTGTGTAACATTTGTGATTATAAAGATAATTTATATGTTGTTTACTGCTATATACACATATATTGTGATATTACCTAATATGTATTTGTTATCGTCAGATATTCCTTTTTTATATGACTATATTACACGAAACATTGACATAAATAGTAATTTTGTTTAATTTAAAACATCACATATTCATACAATATACGTGTAATGGTGGTGACAATCAATGTTTTATGTTTTCCTTATCCATAAAGCTTACTTCAATAGGATACTTCTGGTGTTGATAAAGTGTAAACTCTCCCGATAACTGCATACTATAATACCTGAAAGATTAAACGTTATAATTTAAAAAACACTATTGGCCGAACCTTTCGATTAGTAATAAAGATCAATGCTAGTAATGTATATGTAACAGGAACGCCTAAACACCCTACCGTAAAATACCTCTTATTTGATAACAGATTGATGTTGACTTTTCTAACAAAAGCACAGGTTATTGTTCATCGATTGTTAATTAAACAACGTACACATATTGTCCACTATTGTGAATGGAGTAAATAAAAATGTAAATCAATTTAAGATAAAATGAAGTATCTATAGTTTTCCTAGGATAAAATTGAGCTACATTCACTTGTTCATTCCATTCCAACGAACTAATTTTATACATGTTAAAAGGGCATCATTTAATAAAAACAAATGCCGATTTTAACTGAAACGTTATTCCGTTTTTAAGTGGTCATTAAGTAAGGTAATTGTTGGAAAGCAAATTATTGTGGAATGGTGTTTTTGAAACTTCTTTTTTATTTATTGGTCATTACATAATTAAAGAGGAAATATAATCTTAAATAGGTTTTAATTTAACGCAAATACCCTGTTTAAGTGCAAAATTATGTTCAGGAGTATTTCTATGGTATAGTTCTTCGATTGTAATAGCCCTCAAAGCTTAGCGTGTGATATGTTTCAGTATTTGTGTTCAAGAGGTGTATTTCAGCTCTTTTTGAAGACTCTTGTAATCTTTATTGGTATCTGTTATTGTAATTGCAAAATATACTTAGGTACTCTTTCATTTCCAATTCGGACCGCGACATTTAACGAACATCTTGTGTTTGGTTTTTGAATTGTAAGACGATGTATTAACATACTACATAATATTTTATTGACCGCTACATGTGTGGATATAAGTATTATTACAATTCTATCATTCCATTTTAGTTTTATACAGTGTTCATTCGTCCCAGTCGACGCTGACTTACACTGTGATAAAATCGGTTGTAACACCTAATTGTTATCAAATGTAAACATTGTTTCGATAGTTTTTATGTATGACCAGTCTTGATTGCTGATACTATTTGTTGTCTTCTCAATTGTGTTCCTAATGATGCAAAGTCTGTCTTAAATAGTTTTCTGCATAACTAAAACAGAAACAATAAAACGGTCTGAAAAGAAAATGACGTCCGACGAGTGTTATCAGACAAAACCAGTATGTCAATAATGCCTATGAACGTTTACCTTGTTCAAGTCGGAACGAATCAAAATGGCCTGTCGTGTTCCTTATCTAGCGTGTATAAGGCTGTTAGTTTTAATCTTAGTGTTCAAGTGCTTTCGGCTGTACAACATGTGGCATATATATTGGTTTACATTGGCTTCGTTTTTCGGGTGCTCTATTGCACTTAAATGTAAGTAATTTATTGTTGATGCATGTTTGTCGAACATTTCAATATTGATTCTTCGCGCTGCGATAAATATTTTACAACATATCTGTTTTCAGCCACAACAGGACGGGAATTCGTCACTGGATTTCTGAGTTGGATTCCTAAATGCACGTTAAAACTAGATATCGCCTCCAGTACATATGGGGATGTTGAAATATACGTACCATATCTAGGAATAAATACCACATACTCTTTCAATAGAACATTTTCAACTACGTTCAACAGCAGTCTTCAGCTTTACGGTACTCGGATCGGACGAAACGGCGTTTATTTAAAATCAACAGTTGATATTACGGTTTACGTTACCACCTATGATATTACTGGAAGAAGTGAGGACACACACACATGCCTGCCAGTTCAATCGCTTGGAAGAGTATATTATATTTCCAGTTACATGCCAACGTTTGAACCACTTTTTATGGTGATTTCCGCGTTTGCGAACACTGAGGTGAATATATCATTTCCTAACGGCACATCGATAGCAAAGACACTGAACTGGTTGGACGTCTATCAGGAATCGTCCGTTAAAAGCGATCCCACTGGTACTATCATCCGGTCAAGTAAACCCGTATCTGTGGTAAGCGGTGTGTCATGTGCGAATGTCCCGAAAGACGCTCATAGTAGTTGTGATATGGTTGGTGAACAAATGATTCCAGCGAACGCCTTTCAAACGTATTTCATCATTCCGCCAATCCAATCCTACCAATTTATGGTTCGTATATTCAGTAGTCAAAGTAATAACACGGTATGTGTGAAAGACTCGTCGTTTGACAATTGTACTACGATTGGTTCAAATCATTGGATGGAATCTGTACCAACTAATTCGACCTTAGTCGTCACTAGTCAAGAATCGATATCCGTCATACAATACAAAGAAAATCAAGCGTTCATGACAATAATTCCGGGTATAAGCCAATTTATGAATTCGTATACAATTGTTGTACCAGAGGTCTATGCAGACCACAATCACTATATTTCTGTTACAATACTCTCTTCCGCATCGCAATCCCTTCGTCTAGACGGAAAACCACCAAGTGATCAACGTGTTGACACTGCTTACGTGCCACCCCCATTCAACAATTATACAATCCTCACGTTCAGAATATCCACAGGATACCACGCGATTGCATCCACAGTACCACAGGTTGTGTTCGGATTGATTGTATTTGGAATTGGGAATAAGGCCGCATACGGGTACCCTGCTGGGATGAACTTTGGTAAGTCTATATTAATTCTTTATAATGTACATTACGTAATGAACAAACAATATAAATATGTCGATGCAAAAAAAGATACTAGATATATTTTAAAGTAATTTATTATGCGAGACGCGTAGATGTTGATGCCTTTGTAATGATTGTCGATTTGTCAACTTCCGATCCACTTATCCTTGTTGTTTTAATTGTTGTTTAATATTTATCAAGAGACACTATTCACATGTTTTTTTTAACAATATAGGAACGTGCATTTATAATGTCTATTTACGTGCATGTACGCTAACATTCTTTATCCAGATATTCTCTTTCTTTCATAGTATCGGCCCTCCTCATAGTATCGGCCCTTTAACGAAAAACCTTAATGACTTGCTGGAAAATTAATGTTTTTTCAAATTTTAGAAGTTGTTATTTATTTCATGGTTATCCTTGACTATTACAATTATTATCATTTTTACGATTCTCGGTGTTAATTGGAAAGTAGGTCATGATTATTCCAGGGTGATGCTACGATTTTTAAATTACGTAAAACACACGTAAGTACTTTGTTAATAGATAAGTAGTAGCTTTATCAAATGTGTTAAATGCCGCTTATTTTTCAATAAAATTTAAAAATATTTGAAAAACAAAATGAGCAAGAGTTTCGTTTTTCCATTAAGGCACTATTTTTAGAACAAGCACGTGCGCATAGTAACAAATCTTAACAACCAATCAGAAGGGCCGATACTATGAGAGGGTCGGTACATTAAACAGATTACTAAAGGGAGCTAAGTCTAGCAAGTATTTTGTCAAAACATTACCGATTAAAATGCAGTTTTCGTTGTTATGTCCAAGAATACAAGTTTAACTTTATATAGACATAAAACACATGCGTGTCTTTGTATTCGTTCACTTCCAAAGTTCCAATTTTTTCATTAAGAGGGCCGATACAACGGATTAACATGCTATCCCCGCCATTACGGTAGTTACAACTGTGTTAATGGTTCCGCCTGCACCAGTTTTGGGTATGGGGCCGGGTCCCTTTGGATTGGAAAAGAATGCAGCGTTTTGACTAAAATTAAGAAATGAGTTGTTTTTTTTCGAAAAAATGCTTCAAAATTTAGATGAGTGTTTTTAGTATTATATTTACTAAGGTTGAACTTTTTTGTTGCTGAAAACCTTCAATTGGGATGTTTAAGGTCCTATTTAGGAAAAATAAATTATTTTTCCATTGAGAATGAGGCCGAATACCGGACCCGAAAAAACAACATATTGACCTGTCAAGCTGACTCTAGTGGTAGAGTTATTATGTTTTCACCTTTGTCTCAATCCCGAAGTAGATGTTCCCGCTCAATACTTCCAAAAAATGAATGAACCTTGATATTGCGCCGGCTTATCTTAAAGAAATCAACACTTCTTTTGCAGATCAGGGGCACCATCTTATACATGGCTGTAATCTTCCAACGAAACTATCAATCAAATAAAAGCAGAACCCTTTTTGGCAGACCTGGGCATAATGTGCTTATGGTTAGTTTTTGCGATCACCTGTGTCCGTCGTTAACAGTCCGCCGTTCATTTAACGTCGTCCGTCTTCAACATTTACAGTTTTTTTTAAACTCTGGACGCATCATTGATTGAACAATCCAATAACACTTGGTCTGGACGTTTTGTTCCGTATATCTCGGTTAAGTTCAAAACAAGAAACGTGTTTACCAAATAGGTCAATTGGGCACATTTATGGAAACGCTTCCGGATGCTAAAGAAGTAATATAATCTTCATCAATGTGCACAAAACATTTATTTTTAAAATGTCTGAGCGAAATTTGATCATGGATTCGGTCCTTCGATAAACATGGCAGCAAGGCGATGGGATGCTTTTCTTTGTAGAGCTGTTGTGGAACCTAAAACACTCTAGAAGTCATATTGTTTTCCAATTTTCATGAACTTTGCTGAGGACAAATGTTAGGCTGACATCTCAGCTGAGTTAGATAATGGCTCACTCTGTAGAAGAAAGGTCGCAATGGGCTGACGCAGTTTTTCTTATATGACTATATTGAAAGTATTTTAATGAATTCTTCATGTAACGTTGTCAGAACATTTGTTTTAATAAATTATGGCCGAGTTTCAAAATTATTCATGTCCGTCGAAAACCACGGCCCTCAGTGCTATTTTTTGCTATATTGTTCATATATTGTTCAAGTGAAACCTTAAAAGTTACTTTTTTAGAACATCGGTTTCAGTGATTTATCGGTTGCGTTAAAAAAAACATGATATTTCTACGTGTGTCCCGCGTTACTAAAACATTATTGGTGCTAGAATTTTAAACAATTACAAGTAGATTAACAAACATGTTAAATCGGGAACCTTTATAGTTTTATTGGGACAGTTTTGACAAACGCCAGTGTTATATCCCTTTTTAGTAGTTTTTTTTATTGTGTGATGCGTAACTCAAAAAGTATTGCTGTAAAAGGGATACAGCTAGCTAAACATATCAACCTTCATGTAAATTGGCTTCTTTATGTACTAGTATGACTTTATAAATACTCACCGTTAATCATGCATTCAAGAGACAACTTGTTAAAAAGGAGACTCTTTAAGTGTTTGCTACTGACCTTACACATATATTTAGAGTTATTGCACGCGCACGTGTACATTCAAGCTTTACTCTGTTTTCAGATATTAATGAATGTGCATCCTCCCCATGTCTTCACGGCGGTACATGTTCAGATGGTGTTAACGATTACACCTGTACATGCTCAGATGGCTTTAGTGGAAGGAATTGTGAAATCAGTGAGTAATATTGCAGTTAAACTTTCTAATCATCATCATAATAATAATAATCATCATAATCATAATCATCATCATCATCATCATCATCATCATCATCATCATCATCATCATCATCATCATCATCATCAGCACCACCACCACTATCATCATCATCATCATCATCATCATCATCATCATTATCATTCCATTGACCGCTTTGGCCGTTGGGTGGAAGTAAGGGACAACGATACAGAAATGCTCCTCCAGTCAGGTCTGTTGTGTGTTGCTGAGAGTAATTTATCCATGTGAAGTGATGTCCACTCTTACATTGTCCATCCATCTTTTCTCCTGGCGGCCTCGACGTCGACCACCCTCTAGCGTGCCTTGGAGAACAGTATTGCACAGAGAGTCTTGCCTGGTGACTTTACCAAACCAAGCCAGCTTTCGTCGTTTGACAGTCGTCATAAGGGGCTCTTGTGGACCAACAAGTGTTTCAGTAATGTTCTTGACGTTCTCGTTGGTCTTGTGCTCCGTGTAAGAGATGCGGAGCAGTCTTCGTCGACATTTATGTTCCAATGCCTGTATCTTGCGTTCTGTGTCCGCATGAAGCGTCCAGGTCTCGCAGCCGTAGAGCAGGATGGAGACTACGAGGAATTTGTAGAGCCTGTATTTGGTGTGGTAGCTGATGGAACTGCTTGCCTACATCCTCTTCAGTCTGGCAATCGCTGCGTTCGCCGTTGCAATTCTTAGTCGGACCTCAGCGGTACTGGTGCCATCCCTGGACAGGGTTGCGCCCAAGTACTTGAAACTGGTCACTTCGTCTAGCTTCTCGCCGTTATGGTGATGTCTGCACTGGTCTTGGTCGTGCTGTTCACCATGATTTTCGACTTCTTCGTGTTGACCTCCATCCCTTTTTAAAGAGTATGTTGGTGAGATATTGAAGTTCACTGCTGATGCCACCCTTGAGGTCAATGTCATCAGTAAAAATGATTTATTAAAGAAAGAAAAGTCAACGTCAATTAAGGTAACAAAAAATACAAAATTCATAATGTTTTGGGTTATTCACATAACTACTTTTGCAATATGCACCGATGGAGATAGAGGTGTGGTGGTCATTCGAAATGAAAACGTTGAACAGGACCGGAGAAAGAGGAAATCCCTTAGGGACGTCCACTGATGTCCTGAAGAAGTCCCCCCGGGCCCCGCTGTCCATTGAGAAGAACTGCGCTGTACTGTTCTAAACATCCAATGAAATGATATGTGAAGTCCCATTACAATATTCCAAATAAATTTAATAGCATTGGCTTCTTTGAAAACAATCAATGACATTGGGTTCCCCACCTAATGTTAATAAGGAAAATGACTCTTTGAACAGAATACACGCATACACCTTTCTTTATTTATATTACAAACTTGTCTTATTTCTTAGTCCGATATCCA
The DNA here is from genome assembly GCF_020536995.1 of Dreissena polymorpha. Classification (NCBI taxonomy): domain Eukaryota; kingdom Metazoa; phylum Mollusca; class Bivalvia; order Myida; family Dreissenidae; genus Dreissena; species Dreissena polymorpha. The sequence goes on from NC_068360.1 coordinate 14,778,846, forward strand.
TCAGAGTGGTTGCATTGGCTCAGTTTTAATGTTTATGTAGTGCAATCACAATGTTAACATCCACTTTTAATCCCGCATTCAATGATCAACTTTGGTTAGAATGAAAGCACCGGAAACTCTGATAGTTTGTGCCACTAAGCTAAAAATATACCCGTTAAATCAATCCAACGAAATAAAATGATTGTATGTATATAGGTTTTGCTGAGATAATGTTCAAACTTATATGAAGCATTGAATTAAGAAACACATGATATATTACAAAGATTTAGAACTAATAAGCTGAGAACAATCATTTTGTCTCATAGTAACTTAATTTCTTTCTAAATATACAATTTGTTTTTGCGCAGTAGTTATATGTGTGTCAAAATATCAATTTCCGTGCATGCGCGTATGAAACTCGTATGTGCATGTATATAATGTGGTACGTGTAAAGATGGTGTGAACGTTTACAAGAACTTAAGCAAAATGTCCTATTTCTCACGATCAAGTCAAATGATATAAAACTTTCTCTCACAAAGTACAAGATATATCCTAATATAACATATGTTATTTTGAATGCAATGGAACAACGACTAGCCCATGTGAGACTCAAAGCATGGTTCCATGCAGATAATGCAGTTACCAACTTTAAAATGAACCTCGCTCTGTGAAAAGTTTAATGAATTTGCGTAAAGTGTGGCACCAGGGACGACCCTTTCGCTTTTATGTTGTTGTTGTTGTTTTTTCGTTTAAAGAAGGTCTCTTCTTAGCAAAAATCCAGTTTAGGCGGAAAGTGTGGTCCCCGATTTGCTTATGCGGACTGCATGAAGTAAACCCTCTTTTTCACAGAGCAAGGCCAAACTGTTTGGTACATTCAATATATTATTTCTGGTTCAGAAAGCCACATCTGAATTCATATGTATCTGTTTTGTTTAAAAGGGATTTAATATGATTTTTTTAAGAAAGACAAGTTAAACGTCACTAGAGGTAACAAGAAATTCAACATCAATAATGTTTTGGTTCATTCTCAGAAATACTAAAGCAGTATGTTCTTATCACAAACTAACACTAAATATACTTTATATTGATTGATTTAGCGTTTTTATGTGTGTTTGTGACTGCGTATATGTACACTTTCAGACTCCAACAAACAGCTGATGTGTTACAGTTGTGAAGACATGTCTCACCTAGAACTCTGTGATACAGTTAAAAGATGTGGCGAGGGCGAAGTAAGATGATTAAATATATATGTATGTACTTATTTCATAATATGGTTTAAACAACACGATATGTTATAACATTTTATACAGCATACGGTTTTATTGTATGTTTATGTATCTAGAATAAGAATGATTTTTTCAGGCGTGTTTGGTAGAGCGAACTCGTGCGAAGTACCGGTCGGGATGTGCCAATAGTTCGGTAACTACAATGTATCAGAAAGACAAGTTAAACGTCCAACGTCCAACGTCTTCATAAACTGCATTATTGTGATACTGATTCGTATTCGGAAGCTAAAATATTGATTGTTTCTATTTTCCACCCTTCTGACTCTATAAAGTATTGATTCAGGTTTGTTCGTCAAATAATCCAAGCTCAAATCAGTGTGTAGAGTGCTGCAGCGACGACTACTGCAACGGTCGTGGGTGCGGGGATGAAGGTATGCAGTATTGACCCATTTATGCTTAGTGGACTCTCCCGTCCTTTTCAATTGGATCAATTTATTTCCAAAATTAGGGATGTCTAGTATATTTATTTCTATATTTAGAATATTTCTTACAGAAATTCCTTTAAGCAAACAGCGCAGACCCTGATGAGACGCCGCATCATGCGGCGTCTCATCTGGGTCTACGCTGTTTGCCAAGGCCATTTTTCTAGACGGTAGGCATAAATAGGTTAAACAAACGACGTTGATTTATAAGTTTTTATTCGCGTCATTATCATATATGATCATATATGCGTGTACCAGAACTTGTTTGTTACGGACGCGGCGATGAAGGTATGCACTATTAAAACTCATATTTTAAAACACGACGTTGAGTTATCAACTTATCAGTTTTGATTAGCGTCGTTATCATATATGTGTGCACCAGCACCTGTTTTGATTATTATGTATGTAGGTTTAGTCTCAAGACAAGAGCGAGGCCCAGTGTGCTATACCTGCAATCAAGTTCGAACCATTCAGCAATGCATGTCCATCGGACTGTGTAATAAACACCAGGTGAGGTTTTAACCCTTTCAGTGCGGGAACCGAATTTTGAAGGCCTTTGCAAACAGTTTGGATCCAGATGAGACGCCACAGAACGTGGCGTCTCATCAGGATCCAAACTGTTTGCTATTCTGATAGTATTCTTTGAAAAAAATCAAAGAAAATGTTAATTTTACAAATTCAGCAGACGACATTTTAGCAGACGACAAATTTCCCAGCATGCAAAGGGTTAATACGTTGCTATCGTGCGGGATTCTATATCGTCACATTGAAGTTTTATAATTGTTCAATGGTTATTAAGCACATGTATTGTACAGTTTGTCTCTAATAACCTAATGATGGCCGCATGAATTAAGCAATGAGCGGTTAAATCATAGCAAAATAATGTTCTTTTTTAAATTTGCTTCTACAATGTTTCTCAATGTCTAGTCTTGCAGAATCGAGGAGTTTGAATTGCTTGATCACACCAACTTATTCAAGCTCGGGTGTGCGGACTCTCCGGTATGTCGATGTAATTATCGTAAAATATAATATGATAAATGAACCTCGCTCTGTGAAAAGGGGGTTTAATGCATGTGCGCAAAGTGTCGTCCCAGATTAGCCTGTGCAGTCCGCACCGGCTAATCAGGGTCGACACTTTCCGCCTTAACTGGATTTGTGCTAAGAAGAGACTTTCTTTAATAAGGAAAATACCATTAAAGGACATTCTGGACAGGGAGGCGGAAAGTGTCGTCCCTGATTAGCCTGTGCGGACTGCACGTGCTGATCGGGGACGACACTGTACGCACATGCATTTAACCCCCTTTTCACAGAGTATGGCCTATATGTTTAATTTACTAGCAGGTATATTGACCGTTAAAGGGGCCTTTTCACAGATTTTGGCATTTTTTAACTTATTCATTAAATGCTTTATATTGATAAATGTTAACATTGGATCGTAAAAGCACCAGTAAAAAATCAAGAATAAAATGAAAAAAAGGAAATGAACATTGCCCGGCGCAGGTTTCGAACCAGTGACCCCTGGAGTCTTGCCAGAGTCCTGAAGTAAAAGCGCTTCAGCCTACTGAGCTATTCCGCCGAGTACACATTCTTGACGTATTTTATACCTTATATAAGCAATCTTCGTAGTTTCACAAAATTTAACGACAAAAACAGAACTCTCCAAATTATTCAATCGTTTCGCGTTGCAACGCTTTATAATTTTTAGGTTTTAAAATCGTCAAAAGATGCATATAATGGCTATATTAGAGCATGGTAAATGTTCAGTATTACTGTTTCCTCACAAATATCAAAACTAAAACGAAAATTTGCGGATCTGTAACAACTTTTTTCAATTTTGTCAATTTACCAAAGCGTGAAAAGATCCCTTTAAGGTCAGGGAATACACAATTACTCGTTGTCAATAAAGTGTATTGTTTTGTCAAGGATGAAGATGTGTATTGGTATTATGGAACTTAGTTTGCGTGAAATAGAACTCAGTTGATTGAAAGTTGTTATACACCTGTACATACATTGCATGAAGTAGGACTCAGTTGATTAAAAGTTGTTACCGGGTATACACCTAAACATAGTTTGCGTAAAAAAGAAGTCAGTTGATTAAAAGTTGTTATATACCTGAACATTGTTTGCGTGAAATAGAACTCATTTGATTGAAAAGTGTTATATACCTGAACATTGTTTGCGTGAAATAGAACTCAGTTGATTGAAAAGTGTTATATACCTGAACATTGTTTGCGTGAAATAGAACTCAGTTGATTGAAAAGTGGTATATACCTGAACATTGTTAGCGTGAAATAGAACTCATTTGATTGAAAAGTGTGATATACCTGAGAGACATACTAGGTATCTATGTTAATGTTGATATAAGTAAGATTTGAAGTATTTCCCCATTGATAAATACTGGTAAATAGTAATACAGCATTTATAAATGTTGATACGTTATTTCAGGGTGACACGACGACAATCCATCTGGCAAAGCATTGTGTATCTTTATAGACCATGCGTATACAGAGGTCATACTGGCATCTGAAGGTTAAAAGAACAGTTCAAAGCGCTGTTGAGCTTCTCCTTTTCATACATGTATTCACTACAACTTGACACACAAACATACACCCATAAGGGAGGCAAATTTAAGCACACATTTACAGGCTGAATCCTTGGCTATTCATTATTAAAAATAATAAAATCGCACCCGTTCAATGCATTAGTTATGTCACTACAGCTAAAAATAGGCATTACTTTAAAAATGTGTTAAAACAATACAAATCGGGTTAATACTTCCGCTCGTTTTGGTCATTGTCGGCTCGGGTACTATTTAAATGTACCCATGTACTCTTACGTATACTTAAATGAACCCCGGGTACGGGAAATATACTAAAACGTACCCGGCCAATTAAGACTACCAGAGTTTTATTCCCCTAAAAAAATCGATGTCGTAAACGCGCTACGGAATAAGAAACAAAATTCTCTTTGAACAAAACCTTCCTTAACATTCCTTTTTGAGTATGAGTTTAATATCGAGGTCATTTTACAAAATATTGACATAAATATAAACATAGTTAATCTGAAAAAAAAGAAGAAATAGCCGACAACGACCAATTTAGCGTTAGAATTCCCGGGTACGTTTTAGTAGATTTTCCGTACCCATGGTACATTTAATTATACTTAAGTAGTACCTGGCGGAGCCACTTTTGAAAATATCTGTATTAAAAGACCAATCATAAAATGATAACACGCTCTTACTTTAAAGTAAACGAATTGTCGTTTTACATCATTAGGTTTATAACATGTATTATAATTCGATTATTTGTGAACTATTTGTGAAACTATTTCAAGTTCAAAATGAACTTACGTCCAAAAATAAACATTTATCAACATATTGACGTATAAAACATTTGTGTTTTAAAACAACGACGGATATAATTCAATACTATAGTTTGTCGCATTAATGATTTCAATAGTCTAATATATCGGATAGAAAAACGTACATAAAAAAATTAAATTGTTTGAAACATTCAATCATGCAACAAACAAATTGTGTTGCAGTTGTAGTTCAAGGTGCTCTTAACTTTCAGTCAAACACATCGGCTGCTATAGAAAAATATTTGCAAATATCATTTTGTCGAGTTTACTTTCTGATATATAATTGGATTTATAACATCGCAAGTTCCGTTATGTCGATTCAGAAAACCAATTGCATAAGTTATATCAATATGAATATGTCTTCCTTATTCACATCATCAACGCCATTTGTGGGGCTTCTAATAGACGGTGTTCCTATCGGCAGCGTGTTAACGACAGGGACATAGGATAAATTTAAGTTAGTTGAAACCTATTTATTTTAGCTCGATTGTATCGAAAGCACTCGAGTCCGTTTCATGGGCCTATAACCAGTATTGGGTGTCTTTTAAAAAGATCTAGAGAACGCTCCCCGAGTGGGGATCGAACCAATGACCTCCCGATCTCTAGGCGGACACTTTATCCATAACGTCGCGGCGAACTACATTGGATAGGAATACCTACTATTATAACACACACGCCACGCCGGACGAGATGATGAACACAATACGACAGTTAAAGACATCCCTATATGACACAAAAGGAGCGTTGTATACTTACGGTTTTATTTTAGTTAATTAATAGGCATCTGTTTAATAATGGAAATGCCTTTGGTTTTGCACCAACTTTGTTTTAAACGGGATAAAAATACACACAATCGTTAAAAGATTGCAAGCTTCATTACGCAGCAAGGAGGCGTGCATTGAACCACGATGAAACTCTTCAATGAATTTATTCAGCTTTAAGGGACATAAAAGATACTGGCGCCCACCCCCTCCCATCAAAAAACGAGAACAAGCGAACTTTTCAAGTCGGTCACACTTATATGAGCACATGAGTATGTATGAAACAAACATAATATTAGTCTAATTAATGTATACATGTAATTTAGATTGGTTAAATAAACCAGTCTTAGCTTTGTAGGCCCAGTGGGAGAAAAGAGTAGCGCAAACGGCAACTGCTGTAAACATGGATTAAGACGTCTGCAGTCCGCAGAGGCTAACTAATCAGGGGCGACGCTTTCTGCCTATACTAGATTTTCACTCAGAAGAGACTTCCTTTAACCCTTTGCATGCTGGGAAATTTATCGTCTGCTAAAATGCCGTCTGCTGAATTTCTACAATTAGCATTTCTTCGAAAAAAAATTCAAAAAATACTATCAGAATAGCAAACAGTTTGGATCCAGATGAGACGCCACGTTCTGTGGCGTCTCATCTGGATCCAAACTGTTTGCAAAGGCCTTCAAAATTCGGTTCCCGCACTGAAAGAGTTAAACGAAAAATACCATTAAATCGGAAAGTGTCGTCCTTGATTAACCAGTGCGGATTTCCAGGGCTAATTTGGGGCGACACTTTCCGCGCAAGCTTTACGCCCCGTTTTCCCATATTGCGACGGTTCCCAGTGTATTTTTCAAACAGATCTTGTTCATTCGACATCTTCGCGAAGATTTATATTGTCATTTTGCATCATGCAGGATCTGCTCGATGGATTTAAAACTACCGTTTTTAATGGCTTCCTGGAAATATCAAGTCAACATCGGTGGGTTCTAGAACGGCCAGAATGGTTGCGCAAAGCTGGCGGAACGTTCCCGAAACAGTCAAGAGTTTAAAGTTCAAAGTCCAAATTAAGAAACTTTAAACATTCGGATGCTGAAGTTTTCGATAAGCTATTAACAGACACCGATCCATGTGAACGCAGAAGCATTACGATCAACCTGGAGATGTTGCCAACTCAATTCCGTGAACACTTCGCGAGCCCATTTGACAACATGTTTTATGGTCAAATTTGAGTTTATAATGATAGGGTATCATATGGATGCATTTAAAATGAGAAAAGTTTCCGTATTTAAACGCACTTTCTTTCCACATGGAACTCCAAATGAAGCGTCCGCCGAGCCTAAAGGAAGAGGATTAACACCCTCGATCCACGCAAAAGGATTTAAGTAATTATAAAGTTTATTTATAAAGTTGTTTTTCATTGTCTTTCTAATACCAGAACCTGTCCGTTTTTAACGCACTTACTTTCCACACGCCAGTTCAATTTGCTTGCAAATTCTGCCAAGAGGTAAAGTTGTGGATGAAATGATGAAAAACATGGAAACCATCAGCCACAACGAAAAGTACAGTTTAAACATGTCCACTCATAATCCGAACATTAGCAAAATCGCGTGTGGTTTTGAATTTCAAAACTAATTTGATCTATTGCTCATGTGTCTATGAGCTGTCGTTTTTGTGTTATAAACATCTGAAACAAAGAACGTTTAGTACATTTTCTCTGTCGTGATTCATTTAAACATTGAGTGTCCACGCCCAGTTTTCTCAGAACACGACTCATATGTACAAATTCCTTCTTATTTAGAATGAGTTATGCCACCACAGCCAAATGCACTTTTTGTCAAACTGAATGTGAACAACTATTCACCATTTATTTTGATAATGTAAGCTTGTAAAAACATTAATAGCAGAACTGTTTTCTGGCTTATATCATTTTTCAAACTGTCTAAATATGTGCTATTTTCCCAAACATATTCCAGTTATCAAATGCATAGAACTTTGTGCAATGCAACATTGAGGTAAATGTGTGTTACCCAAGATCTATATTGAACAACTAAAAAAGTATATATATAGAGAATAATAGGTTAGTGTTGATTATAGATCAGGTTTATCATGCGAGGCTTAGAAAACAAAAAGCACGAGCCTTGGCGAGTGCTTTTTCGTTTTCGTGCCGAGCATGATAAACCTGATCTATAATCAACACTGACCTATTATTCTATTTATCCCACTTTTTATTCAGTAAACTTTTTTTATTTAAACAAAATAAGTTTTCACGAGTGTTTGTCGTACTTTGATAATGACTGTAGTGTAACCAAGGTCAGTGTATTACTCCGCGTTCCAAAAATAACCGCTGATCAAATAATCATTTTTTTAAATCAGAATATCGTTCTGTAACAAAGTGTCGAGCGTTATTAATTACAATTTTAATCATATTGAATTGCAAATCTTTAAGTTTTATGATATCAATATGACATTAAGTTGTTATATACAAGGAACTACATTTGTTTACAATTTGTTTACAACGTAGCCTAACACCACACACAATTCACTTTCGATGTCAAACTATCGAGTCGATCACGAGGTGCACATTATTTGCTTCTTTGTTATAATATGTGGTTATTTCGTGACGAAATAACAAAGATTACTTGGATTTAAGCTAATTATATACATTAACATTTTGAATGTTGAAAGTGGCACCAAAGAATTGTGAGGCAAAGTTGTTCGAACGCTGGTGAACCGTGAAGTGACTGGGTGGGGCGAACATCAAGATCAACTTGTTCGACGGTAGACAGTGGTTGTCTAGGCTGCATTTCGGCCATAGTTTCGGTGCGTGAAGGTGTACAAGAGGAACTGTTGGATTGTTACATTTACTGGACTGAGCAAGAATGAACACTTTTGCAGCTGTTCAACAGATATGTTGGAATAATTGGTTAAGGACTGGCCATTTTTGTGCCCTGTTATTGCCATGGTTTCAGTGGGTGGATATTTGTATTTCGAAATTTTTGGACCAGGAATTTGCGAACTGAGTGGTTCGTTATTCTCTTGTGCTTGAGAAAGCCGGAGTCTTTTGCCATGGCCTTCAGCATCTGACCTAACTTGTTGACACCCAATTGTTGACGCAAGAATCACCGGGATGCAGTGTCATTTGTGCGTATTGCCAGGTAGAAAAGATGCTTTGAAGAAAAATCAGATGGATGCATATCCGAGTACAGCTTGTAAATTAACACAGGATTTCTGGGCCCAGACGATTGTTTTCTACGGTCAAAGGGGAGCAACTCGCACTGACTTCTTCAAAGGGGAGCAACAACAACAGAACCTATTTGCATAGTGTTAAATTTACCTAATACTTGAGGTTTTAATAAAAATAAATGACAAAAAAACACGTTTTTTTTTGCTACTTTCCTTTGTTTTAAGGTCATTAAGATTGACAAACATTTGAGATTGTTTTTATTATTGATGCACTTGGCAAACACAGGTGACGAGGTGCGTGGGAAAAAGTAGTCCCGGTTCGGCAGTTGATGACGTCATTTCGTGCCATTGATTATAGCCTTACCGTTGATTATAGATGAAATTTAATAAACGGGGCTTTAATCAACCGATTTCGCTGTAAAAGTGGGATAAACATTCGTTAACTTCTCTCATTTTGGCATTATGTTCACAAGTCCATTTAAAGGGATCTTTTCACGCTTTGGTAAATTGACAAAATTGAAAAAAGTTGTTACAGATCCGCAAATTTTCGTTTTAGTTTTGATATTTGTGAGGAAACAGTAATACTGAACATTTACCATGCTCTAATATAGCCATTATATGCATCTTTTGACGATTTTAAAACCTAAAAATTATAAAGCGTTGCAACGCGAAACGATTGAATAATTTGGAGAGTTCTGTTTTTGTCGTTAAATTTTGTGAAACTACGAAGATTGCTTATATAAGGTATAAAATACGTCAAGAATGTGTACTCGGCGGAATAGCTCAGTAGGCTAAAGCGCTTTTACTTCAGGACTCTGGCAAGACTCCAGGGGTCACTGGTTCGAAACCTGCTCCGGGCAATGTTCATTTCCTTTTTTTAATTTTATTCTTGATTTTTTACTGGTGCTTTTACGATCCAATGTTAACATTTATCAATATAAAGCATTTAATGAATAAGTTAAAAAATGCCAAAATCTGTGAAAAGGCCCCTTTAATAATGCTTCTGATAATATAGTTATAAGGGATGGTGCATACAATGAGTAAATAAAGTGATTATGTACTCTATGCCATCAACAACATCAAAATACGGGGGCAATATGGGTATTTCACTTCATATCACTTCATATTTTACGTACTAAGGAAAGTCCGCTTTCCTCGAACATCTTACATCCGACGACATAGCGTTTTTGAAGATCACGAAGATGCTCCAGAAATACCATACAAGGCAATTGTAGGATGAATCAAGAGTGAAGTGCTTCCTATCAAAGTATAAATCTCACCATAAGTGGTGTTATATTGAAATAATTATTGTTTGTCATCGGGTTTTCCGGGGATCGAGATATGATTACCTATTGTAGAGGACGTCCCAAAAAATATTCACTTTCTCAAATGCACAGAACTTTGCGCAATGTAACAATTATTATATGTTTTATATACAATGATGAAACATACAACTACTTGGAGACATCACTGTCAAAATAAGACATGAAGCAGTAACGACTGACTGCATTGGTTGGGAGAAATAACGTGTATCAACTTATGTAAAAATGCACACATAAATAAATAATGGATTAAGCTACCAAACCCATATTGTTTTAAACGTTCAAGCGAGATAACTTTTGCAAGATTAAAATACTGGTAAGGTTGAGTTACCTCTCTTAGTCTAAATTTAATGTACATGCGATAACTCACGGACTGTCAAAGTGTACATAACACCACTAATACGGCTCGCGCACCGGTGAACGTGTTAAAACTATTTAATCACAGTATTCTAATTTAAAGCAAGACAAAATTAATCTAGAACGATTAAAAGGAATTATTTCCTATGTATTAATGACCAACGACCCAGAAATATCCGTCAAAATCATATCGGCTATTACGTAAGTGGACCAATGAATAAGCCAGCGAAGAACACTGGTACAAATAATACATACCGGTATGTCTTTTGCACGCGATAAACATGGTATGCTACGTTTATTTACGTGTACTTATTGTCCTCCTTGTTAAGTCGTCAGTTAACATGCGCAGGATTTGTCGTCTAGATATAAACATACGTAAATCTACCGGTAAACTTGCTCTGAATGTATACAGTACAACTTCTGTAATAAGCATTTCAGATAGGTACACGTCAGTTGTTAATGTCAAGTCTATTTAAATGTGTGCGATAACATATAAATTTCCGACATTCTTAAGTGGTCAGAGATACTAGGTTTAAAAATCGTGATCTGTTTCCAAATTTGGAAATGCCGCAAGTTTGAACTTCGCAGATTCAATCGTCTATTTCGCGCACTGATGAAATAAAGAGGGTCGATTAGGAAGTTTCTATACTCGACACCACGTCAAATGAGCGCCTCGAATAGAAGGCGCAGTATCTGAGGCATTAAAATATATTTGCATTGTATATGATAGTAAACGGTTTCCATGTGAATGATAACCGATGAACACGATGACAAAAATAACAAGAATGAAACATACCGGTATTCCCGGTTTCTATACCATCATTCGACAGTAGTTGTGTTATCACAGTATATGCTATTATTATTTCTTTATAAGGGCATATCGACTGTCAATACGGTGTTTTGTTTTCAAAATTAGGCTTGTATTTTTTAAACTGCATTAAATGGTTTGTTGATATATATTTATCGTTTTTACAAACGGTCAGTTAAAAAAGATAACTATAAATTAACAATGTCGTCGCCAGGGCCACATAGCGATCGCGGGAAAATCCCACAGAAGTAGTAAAAATGCTGTGAAGGAAATGAACACGAAGCACCGCTAAACGTTCGCGCATTGTCGAACGCAGTTTCGTTAAATTCTAATTAAATAGCCAAGCTGTTTTGTAGGAGTACGAGTCCCACTTGAGGCGTGTATGGATTTTTTAATGGTATACATTTGATCGTAACGATTTCGTCAATTTGATATTTTAAATAAATACATATCTACCGGTACTTAAAAAAGAGTTAATATAAATCGTTATAAGACATGCCTGTCCGGATATATTTTATTTGAAAACCCGTCGATATGGCTTTGCAATAAACAACATACAAAACCAGAAATTAAGTGTCATTTGGGACAGTCACAAGTTTTTCCTCTATCTTGGGCCAAGAGTTTTGTTTGATCTCCGAACACCAATGAGGTGACTGTATAGGATGCGTGTATGTTTGCATCGGAGAGCCATGCACCTTATGCACGAACATTTCTTACGCTTAAAGGGGCCTTTTCACGTTTTGGTAAATTGACAAAATAAAAAAGTTTCATATTCGCAAATTTTCGTTGTAGTTATTATATTTGTGAGGAAACAGTAATACTGAACATTTACCATGCTTAAGTTTATTCATTATATGTATCTTTTGAAGATTAAAAAACCTGAAAATTATGAAGCGTTGCAAAGCGAAACGATTGAATAATTTGTTGTAAAGTTCTGTTGTTGTTGTATTTGGTTACACTACGAGGATTGCTTATTTTAAGTATAAAATACATCACCATGATGACGGATGGCCGAGTTTATTTTTTTTTCTAGAGCATTTTAGATCTAATGTTTACATTTATCAATATAAAGTATTTTCTAACAAACTTCAATTCACGCCAAAATCTGTGAAAAGGTCCCTTTAAGAGTAACGCGTACACTTTGGTATAATTTAAAAAAATAAGCTTTAATCCTGAGAATTAGGAGTCCTATATAGATTAATAGTTTAGGTACGTCGGACTTCAAATCAGAGCAGCGCTTATATTCAATTTTATTTAAATCTCACTTTAAAGCACTTACATACTCGAACGTTTGCTTGGTTTGGTAGACTTCGGGTAATGGGGTGCTTCGAACATACCGTATCTATATTTTAACAGTAAATACATGTCTCTAATATATTCATTTAAACATTTACAAAAGAGTTAATGGTTAAAATGTGTTATATGTCAGAATACACATTATGTTTCAAAATTTGACGCATATCAAATAGTGTATTTGTATAATATCAATTAAACCGATAAAAACCAAGTACAGTAGGAGGATTTTGCGACTATCGGCTATCGGACTACTGTCGCGTACAGCACGCTGAGTACATTTTAAACGCCCCTCTTTATCTCTCAATTACTCACTATCGTAGCGTGGAACAGAAAAGCAGTACGTTATGTCCAGTAGGCATTGAAAATGTCATTCATCAAACATTTCGCTTAGAGGAGTGCAGTCTGTGAAATGATGTGACAAAGATTTAAAATTATTAGTACACAACATCTGTGCGGAAAATTATTCACTCGGTGACATTTGTTTTTGAGGATTTTTATTTACTTTCACTTTGAATAGGCTATTTTGATAGTGTCGGTTTTCACGGATTTTATATATTCGAAATGGCCCGTTTAACGTGTGTCGGAGTTATTATATTCAGTGTGTTCGGAATCATTTATTCTCTAAGTACTGGCACATTACACTGTAGGGGTGTAAAAGACGAATTCGCAAAAATTAGTAGTCAGGATTTGGTTCCCGATTTACCTACAATCGGTGAGTTTATTTAATCATGCAGTATCACCTGTCAATTGTGTTCAACATCAGAGGGCCGCGGGGGACCTTGTACTTTATCGTACTTTAGTCTATAATAACATTAAATAAAGTAGTGTCGATTTATTATATTAGCTGAACTTAGAGTTATAATAATAGTATAATAAATAAAGTAATGCTACTTAATAATTATTATTGTTAGAATATACGATCAGCCTGATATTGATATTGATGGTTAATCATAAATGCATTTGATACATTAACATCGAGTTAATTATTGTATTTATTTATGTATTTATTTGATTAGCTATCAGAAGGATTTAAGTCCTTTTTCACTTATTCAACAAAAACAAATAACGATTTTCTTTTAACTGAAACAAATCATACAATATTGTGGCTGTTGCAATTCAAGCATGCTACAATTAAAGGGGCCTTTTCACAGATTTTGGCATATTTTGAAGTTTGTCATTAAATGCTTTATATTGATAATTGTAAACATTGGATCTTTAAAGCTCCAGTAAAAAATCAAGAATAAAATAAAAAAAAGGAAAAAAAGTAGCCGGTACCAGGGCTTGAACCAGTGACTCCAGGATTCCTGGAGTAAGTCTGAAGTAAAAACGCATTAGCTCTCTCGGCTATTCCGCCGGGTATACACTGCTATGGTATTTTATACCTATATAAGCAATCTTCGTAGTTTCGTAAATTTAAACGACAACAACAGAACTCTCCAAATTATTCAATCATTTCGCGTTGCAACGCTTTATAATTTTAAGGTTTTCAAATCGTCAAAAGATACATATAATGGCTATATTGGACTATGGTAAATGTTCAGTAATACTGTTTCCTCACAAATATCATAACTAAAACGAAAATTTGCGAATCTGAAACAACTTTTCAATTTTGTCAATTTACCAAACCGTGAAAAGATCCCTTTAATGTTCGTATTTAGTCTCTTGTTGGCTATTATTTTAATGTCATTTATTAATTTCTCAATAATTGATTGTATCTCTGTAGTACTTAACTATACATAGACTTAATTACCCTTAAATCCTCCACTTACAGGGGGTTTTCTGCTATGTAAAAAAGGCCATAAAAATGGACCCAAAGCAAACAGACCCCAGATCCCAAACCGAAAATATATTTTTTTTTAAATATTTTTTTTTTTAGAAAGAAGTGTCTTATGATTTAATATGATTATTAGACTCTATATCTCATTTTTTTTAAACAACCTACAAAATATATAACCTTAATTTATATGATTTTGATCCAAAATGGCCAGGAAAAGACCTGTTGTATCAATATCTGTTTATAAAAAATCACAATTTGGTCCTTTTTGTGGGTAAAAAATTCCCAATTTTGCCACTTTTATCGATTACAAAAAAAAATCCCGATATGACCAGACTCCTTTTCTTAAAATGGCTGGAAAAACCCCTGACTTACATAATTCTCTCCTTTAAAATCAGTAATTTGAACTTCCAGTGAGTCAAATCATAGATTAGCACAGGCTAATCAGAGACGACACTTTTTGCTTAACTGGATTTTTGCTAAGGAAAGACTTCCTCTAAATCAAAAATACAATAACCGCAGAAAATGTAATCCTTGATTAGCCTGTGCAGGGTGCACAGGCTTATCATGGATGATACTCTCTGCACATGCATTCAACCCGCATTTCACAGAGCAAGGCTCATTTATAAGAACACTGCACATCAGGAAGGCAAATAAACTTCTGACGTTGCCTTATACTTAGGTACAGCTTTGTTGCCTCATACTTAGGTACAGCTTCGTTGCCTTATACTTTGGTACAGCTTCGTTGCCTTATACTTAGGTACAGCTTCGTTGCCTTATACTTAGGTACAGCTTCGTTTCCTTATACATAGGAACAGCTTCGTTGCCTTATACTTAGGAACAGCTTCATTGCCTTATACTTAGGTACAGCTTCGTTGCCTTATACATAGGAACAGCTTCGTTGCCTTATACTTAGGTACAGCTTCATTGCCTTATACTTAGGAACAGCTTCATTGCCTTATACTTAGGTACAGCTTCATTGCCTTATACTTAGGTACAGCTTCATTGCCTTATACTTAGGTACAGCTTCGTTGCCTTATACTTAGGTACAGCTTCATTGCCTTATACTTAGATACAGCTTCATTGCCTTATACTTAGGTACAGCTTCATTGCCTTATACTTAGGTACAGCTTCATTGCCTTATACTTAGATACAGCTTCATTGCCTTATACTTAGGTACAGCTTCATTGCCTTATACTTAGATACAGCTTCATTGCCTTATACTTAGGTACAGCTTCATTGCCTTATACATAGGAACAGCTTCGTTGCCTTATACTTAGGTACAGCTTCATTGCCTTATACTTAGATACAGCTTCATTGCCTTATACTTAGGTACAGCTTCATTGCCTTATACTTAGGTACAGCTTCATTGCCTTATACTTAGGTACAGCTTCATTGCCTTATACTTAGGTACAGCTTCATTGCCTTATACTTAGGTACAGCTTCATTGCCTTATACTTAGGTACAGCTTCATTGCCTTATACTTAGGTACAGCTTCATTGCCTTATACTTAGAGTACAGCTTCATTGCCTTATACTTAGGATACAGCTTCATTGCCTTATACTTAGGTACAGCTTCATTGCCTTATACTTAGGTACAGCTTCATTGCCTTATACTTAGGTACAGCTTCATTGCCTTATACTTAGGTACAGCTTCGTTGCCTTATACTTAGGTACAGCTTCATTGCCTTATACTTAGATACAGCTTCATTGCCTTATACTTAGGTACAGCTTCATTGCCTTATACTTAG
The DNA here is from genome assembly GCF_020536995.1 of Dreissena polymorpha. Taxonomy (NCBI): domain Eukaryota; kingdom Metazoa; phylum Mollusca; class Bivalvia; order Myida; family Dreissenidae; genus Dreissena; species Dreissena polymorpha. The sequence continues at coordinate 14,795,138 of NC_068360.1, forward strand.
GTACAGCTTCATTGCCTTATACTTAGATACAGCTTCATTGCCTTATACTTAGGTACAGCTTCATTGCCTTATACTTAGGATACAGCTTCATTGCCTTATACTTAGGTACAGCTTCATTGCCTTATAACCTTACTTAGGTACAGCTTCATTGCCTTATACTTAGATACAGCTTCATTGCCTTATACTTAGATACAGCTTCATTGCCTTATACTTAGGTACAGCTTCATTGCCTTATACTTTGGTACAGCTTCGTTGCCTTATACTTAGGTACAGCTTCATTGCTTTATACTTAGGTACAGCTTCATTGCCTTATACTTAGGTACAGCTTCATTGCCTTATACTTAGATACAGCTTCGTTGCCTTATACTTAGGTACAGCTTCGTTGCCTTATACTTAGGTACAGCTTCATTGCCTTATACTTTGGTACAGCTTCGTTGCCTTATACTTAGGTACAGCTTCGTTTCCTTATACATAGGAACAGCTTCGTTGCCTTATACTTAGGTACAGCTTCGTTGCCTTATACTTAGGTACAGCTTCGTTTCCTTATACATAGGAACAGCTTCGTTGCCTTATACTTTGGTACAGCTTCGTTGCCTTATACTTAGGTACAGCTTCGTTGCCTTATACATAGGAACAGCTTCGTTGCCTTATACTTAGGTACAGCTTCGTTGCCTTATACTTAGGAACAGCTTCATTGCCTTATACTTAGGTACAGCTTCGTTGCCTTATACTTTGGTACAGCTTCGTTGCCTTATACTTAGGTACAGCTTCGTTGCCTTATACTTAGGTACAGCTTTGTTGCCTCATACTTAGGTACAGCTTCGTTGCCTTATACTTAGGTACAGCTTCGTTGCCTTATACTTAGGTACAGCTTCGTTGCCTTATACTTCGGTACAGCTTCGTTGCCTTATACTTTGGTACAGCTTCGTTGCCTTATACTTAGATACAGCTTCGTTGCCTTATACTTAGGTACAGCTTCGTTGCCTTATACTTAGGTACAGCTTCGTTGCCTTATACTTAGGTACAGCTTCGTTGCCTTATACTTAGTACAGCTTCGTTGCCTTATACTTAGGTACAGCTTCGTTGCCTTATACTTAGGTACAGCTTCGTTGCCTTATACTTAGGTACAGCTTCGTTGCCTTATACTTAGATACAGCTTCGTTGCCTTATACTTTGGTACAGCTTCGTTGCCTTATACTTAGATACAGCTTCGTTGCCTTATACTTAGGTACAGCTTCGTTTATGAACTATCATACTTAGGTACAGCTTCTTTTATGAACTATCATAATTTGAAATTTTTAAGCTCAAAGTTGACATGCGCATATATAATGTATCGTATGTTTATTTTGCACAGGGCTTACAAGATTAGTTATTTACATGATTAGGCATTGTATAGGAAAGTACATGATCATGTATTGTATAGGGAATATATTTTAAACAAATTGTAAATTGCACAATCAAATGAAGTGAAAATGATGAATATTCAATTACTTCACTCATTCAACACTGTTACCAGGCAGGGCCCTCAATCTATCAAATCTGCCGCCGAATTTCGGTGGCAGTCCCCCACCTGAAAAGTTTACTTTTTTCCCCTTTTGGGGGGAAAAATTCCCCCTAAAAAAAAATATTATTTTTTTTATATTTTTTTTTTAATAGAAAGATGTGTCTCATGATTATTATATCTCAATTCTATTTCAATTTAATCTTTTCAAACATACTAAGTTATGAAAAATGCAATGAATATAGTGCAAACATGTACACATGAAATAATGAGAGAGAAAGTAAAAAAATCCCCTAAAAAGGGAAATGCAGCGAAAATTCCCCCTCCTAAGGGCTGTGGACCTCTTCCCCCAAAGTAGTGTGAGAAAAAAATCCTTATTTTTGACTCCTACAAACAATATGCCTCACATCATTTTGACACAAATGTTACCAAAAGCTTCCTAAAAATTAAATTGTTAAATCATACAATTTCTTTTGTAGCCTTGTGTTTCACTTAAATGTATGCAAAACAGCATGTGCAGACTATTGAACAAATATGTGAAAACAAAATAACTCCTGATTTCAGAATTATGACCCCATGAAATTTCATTTCAGCCCTGAAAATTTCAAGTGATGGTGTCATTTGCCTCCTGGTTTAACAAATCTATTGAAATCCTTGTTTATATATCACTTGTCCAGACAGATCCGGTAACATTTACATGAACTTTACAAACATACATGCTAAAATTCTATTTGAGCACAATCAAAATGTCATTTAAGGATATAGCCCAAATAAAAGACAATTCACAAAAAAAAAGTATAAAATGAAAATGTGTGTCATGTATCCCAAGCTGTATTAACCCTTTCTCCCATCAGAAGCAAAGTGAAAATGGCTATGTGCAAACAGCATAAAACCAGAACAGCCTTCGAGTAACTCGCAGTCTGTTCAGGTTTTATGCTGTTTGCTGCTCATCAGTATCTTAAGGTTAGAAATGAAGCCTTTAAGACTTGAATTAAGTAAGAAAGGTAAATAATAAAATGTAACTTTCTAATTAAGTAAGAAAGGTAAATAATGAAATGTAACTTTCTAAAGTACTACAAATGTGTCAAAATACGTATCTTGGTGGTAAAGGGTTAAGGATAGCCCAAATAAAAGACAATAGGCAAAAAAAGTATAGCATGAAAATGTGTGGCATGTATCCGAAGCTGTATTAAACATGAAGCGCTGCACTTGTTGATTATCCTCCAGTCTATTCCGCCATCGGCACATAATCCAAGCACCATTTACTGGCATAGCAGGAAATTATTGCGCAATAAATTTTCAGTATCAGATTTTTATCATTTGTTAATGGAATATTAAGACATGCTCATTCAGTGTCATCGGTAAAGTACATCAGTAATTAATCATTAAATGATGATGGGTAATTGATTGATAAAATCTAATAACTTCCAGTAATGACGTCCTAAAACTAGGTCATTTGTTTAAATCCTAGAAAAACCTTCGTACCACTCTAGCAGCCACATTAACGACATAGTCTTGATAAAATGTTGTCAGAATGTATATCTTGCTTACAAACTTAACCCTTTGCATGCTGGGAAATTTGTCGTCTGCTAAAATGTCGTCTGCAGAATTTCTAAAATTAGCATTTTCTTCGATTTTTTTCAAAGAATACTATCAGAATAGCAAACAGTTTGGATCCTGATGAGACGCCACGTTCTGTGGCGTCTCATCTGGATCCAAACTGTTTGCAAAGGCCTTTAAAATTCAGCTCCAGCGCTTTAAGGGTCTGACATTGTTTGAATATTGGTCACAGTGTTTTTTTACAGTCAAATTTGGGGCCGGTAAGGGGACCCATTCCCAATAGAAAAAAGTAAATATTTTCCCAAATTGTACCTAAAAATTCCCAATGGAAGGTTTTCAAAAAAGGAATATTTTTTTAATAAGTCTTAACATGTCAATTATCTTCAAATCCAAATCTAAGCTGAACCTTAGAAAATATAATATTGAAATCACTTTTATTATCAATTTTAGAAAATGTAATATTGAAATCACTTTTATTATCAATTTTAAAATATTTGTAAGCATACAATCAACAATATTTATTTCCCAATTTTAGGCAACAGTACATGATATTTCCCAATCCAAAGGGACCTGGCCCTATTCCCAAAATGGAGAAAAAATACACTGGGTCAGTAAGGGTCAAATTTTATGTCACCAGGACAGTTGTTGGACGATGGATGTCTCTTTTTCATCTGGCCCTCTTGTTGTTGTGACAGTGTTTTATTTAGTTAGGCCCGTCAATAGTGTGATTAATATTAAATTAAGCCTTATGGACGCCATTTTGTTTGGTTTACGTCGAGTGAATATAAATGATCGGCCCACTGGGCCAATTAAAAGATTCTGTGGCTCACGCCAAATGGCCCACGCCGGACATTCATTTTTTTTATTCATAGTAAAACTATGAATTATACATTTTTATCACCGGTATTTTTGTTTTATGAATGTTATTTTGAAATTGCTTTTTTCATACATTTAATAAAAATGTGTTTCTTTTTAAGGAAATGGTGATACAATTTTTGATTTTTTTTGAGTCAGCAAAATTTTAATTAACAAGTCTCTTTAAGAGGCAAGGATGACTAACAAGTTGTCATATGACAATGCTTCGTATTATAAAAGACTTCAGAATGTTATCATCTACAAATCCTAGTGAAACCTTTGATCAACAATACAGCCTTTAGAAAACACTGCTATGAACGGAATTCTAATGTTAGATTGGACTCTGATATGTTTAATTTATTGCCAATGGAGAAGACATTTTCAAGTTAAAGGGATATTATCCTTAATATTATTTGCTCATATCGCAGGCAGTGTGTTTTTTTCGTTATAATTCGGGGCCCCATTACTAATCGAAAAAGTATATATTTTTCCAAAATGGGCCTTAAAAATTCCCAATTTAATTTTTCATTATGCCCCCCTTCGAAGAAGAGGGGTATATTGCTTTGCTCATGTCGGTCTGTCGGTCGGTCGGTCTGTCCGTCCACCAGGTGGTTGTCAGACGATAACTCAAGAACGCTTGGGCCTAGGATCATGAAACTTCATAGGTACATTGATCATGACTCGCAGATGACCCCTATTGATTTTGAGGTCACTAGGTCAAAGGTCAAGGTCACTTTGACCAGAAATAGTAAAATGGTTTTTGAATGATAACTCAAGAACGCATACGCCTAGGATCATGAAACTTCATGGGTAGATTGATCATGACTTGCAGATGACCCCTATTGATTTTGAGGTCACTAGGTCAAAGGTCAAGGTCAAGGTGACCCGAAATAGTAAAATGGCTTACGGATGATAACTCAAGAATGCATACGCCTAGGATCATGAAACTTCATGGGTAGATTGATCATGACTCGCAGCTGAATCCTATTGATTTTGAGGTCACTAGGTCAAAGGACAAGGTCACAGTGACCCGAAATAGTAAAATGATTTTCGGATGATAACTCAAGAACGCTTTTGCCTAGGATCATGACACTTCATAGGTACATTGATCATGACCCGCAGATGACCCCTATTGATTTTCAGGTCACTAGGTCAAAGGTCAAGGTCACAGTGACAAAAATCGTATTCACACAATGGCTGCCACTACAACGGACAGCCCATATGGGGGTCATGCATGTTTTACAAACAGCCCTTGTTTTTTATTTTTTAAAAAGAATTTAACATATAATTCATTTCCCATTCAGCGCTATAAGTTGAACATTAGACTAGTAAATATAATAATGAAAACACTTATTCTCAATTTTGAAGCATGTGTAAGCTTAAAAAACAACACTCATTTCCCAATTTTAGTCAAAATGAAGTGATTTTTCCCAATTCAAAGTGACTCTTTCCCATTCCTAAAATGGTAAAAAAAACACTGGCAAGGGATTCGAAAGGAGTCAATTTTATAATCTTCTGCCTAATAATTAATTTAAAAGAATGCACTTACTAACTAGTAAATGAAAATTTTACTTTGGATTTCTACTTAGGCATAAAAATGTTGTCTGTTTCCACTAAACCGACCCACCCAAATTTTTTTTGCCAACCCTCAACTTGCATACTAGACAAGACTAGACAAAGTCATTCGCGTGGTCTGCAAAAGTGACATTTATAGTAGTTTATGTGTATATACAGCATGATATTTGTCATCCATGAAGAACAGTGAAGAATACAAATGTCATAGTAATTACTTATCCACATAATAACTGTTTATCTTATTCATTTTTAATGGCTGGTATTTAATTAAAAATAACTTTAATGGTGTGATAATAGAAACAGGTACACTGAGTGTGGGAAATATGGGATTAGTAATGATAACATGGCACTGGTGTGATATTTGGGGTTTTGTGAAAATAGAGTGTTTTTTATTCAAAATCGGCCCCATTCCCAACAGAACAAAGAATATATTTTTCCCAAATGGGAGCAAAAAATATTCAATGGAAGGTTTCCAAAAAAAATAATATTTTTTGTTCTCAATATTTTGTTAAACTCCCATCCATATAATTTCAACCTTAGTAAATATAATACCGAAAACACTTGTACTATCAATTTTTAAGCAATTGTTACCAAAACAACAACACTAATTTCCCCAATTTTAGTCAAAACGCCGCAAATTTTCCCGATCAAAAGGGAACCCGACCCCATTACCAAAACGGTGAAAAAACACTGATGTATGATCCTCTTTCTTGGAAAACAGGGCTTGATGCATGTGCATAAAGTGTCCCCCCAGAGTAGCCAGTGCAGTCCACGCAGGCTAATCCTGGACAACACGTTTCTTTTCTTTTTTATAAGAAGTCTCTTCTCAGCAAACATTCAATAAAGGTGAAAAGTGTTGTACCTGATTAGCCTGTGCACAGTGCACAGGCTAATAATTGGGAGGACACTTTACGCACATGCATGAAACCCCATTTTTCGAGAGCAAGCCACATTATGTTCAGGCCAGGATGTCCTCATATTTGTTTCACTATTTTAGGAATGGGTGGATGACTCATTGAAATGGAAATGTTTTGTGTCATAAAATCATTCAACCATGTTCAGTGGTTCTTTTGAAAAGAAACTTAATAAAATTTGCAGAACCAAATGTTTCCAACTGTTTTGTGAAATCAGTGTAATGACCTGTCTTACTGACATAGGTAAATAATTATAACGCTGTTACTTTTTTGTTGCTGAAAGTTCAAACAATTTACTTAAAAAGATAATTATTCAGTGTTTTTTTCTTCGATTTTCATGATTTTGAGAATGGGGCCCTTTGGAATGTGAAATATTGCTTCCTTTTGACTAAAATTGGAAAATTAGTGTTGTTGATTTTATGCTAACAACAACATTAAAATTGATAATAAAAGTGATCTCAATGTTATATTTGGGAAAAATATATACTTTATTCATCGCGTCCTTTTGACTAAAATTGGAAAGATAGTGTTGTTGATTTTATGCTAACAAATACATTAAAATTGATAATAAAAGTGATCTCAATATTATATTTGGGAAAAATATTTACTTTATTCTTTGAGAATGGGTCCTCCTACTGGACCTAAATTTGAACGATAAAAGACACTGTTATTGTTGTACAATCTTATATGGAGGTTTGCACTTAAAATGAACTTATAAAATACTGAGCTATTAACAAAATTGAGATGATCTGTCTACAGCCCGTTATAAATATAATCTGTCAAAATTAAGATTCAAACAATGCTCAAAGCAGATAAAATATTTCCTTCAGGCCAATGAACTTGGCATACTGAAGCATGAAATATTAATAATTGATTATATATGACAATCTGAAAATAACGGAGCCAATTTTAAAAATTAACTAAGTGGAATATTGATCACCTGTGTACATGTGGTTTAGATTACTATCTGTATGCGTGTCTGTCAAATTTCCTTAAATTTATCCATCCAGCCATAATGCAATAATTTGTGGTCACCCAGTCGTTGATTTTGGTCATGCGCATTAATTTGTTTATTGTGGTACAACGTTTGTAATTGATAAGCATTTCATTTGGTGTTTAATCTAGCATTACAATATTAATGTATACGCCTTAAAATAATAGACCCTGCTCTCTGTCGGGCCAAAACAAGACTTCACCTTAGAGATGACGCCTTACACATATGAAAGTGACGAAATACTGGTCATCATTACAAACTCAAAGCCATAAGCTTTTAACTTTATTATAAGCCAACAATAAAATTCGCAGAGCCAACCTTAGTTGCCAAATATAAAGATATTTGTAACCAGCGATTTGTTTTGCCCAATTGGGAAAAGTACCAGTGCCAGCCCAATTGGGAAAAATTACCGCGTAAAAAACTGACAGTTTGAAATTCGCGTTGTGATTAGTCTTCAGATCAGGAAATTGGTGTATCCTATTAGTTGCTAAACAATACTTAAAATTGATAACTTAGTGTTGTCAAGTTGTCGATATTATATTTTCTGCATAGGGAAATAAACTAAAATTATTTATTACAGCAGCGGGGAACTTTTAAGGTTTTGTATCCCCATTGGGAAAATGCTTTTTTCCAGTACTTTATAAAGAAGGAAAAAAAATCGCTGATAATGTAACATCTTCTCTTTGTAGTGATCTTCATCCCATTTCCGCAGATTTTCATTTTTTCTTATGAATGTGGAATAACCCATGAATATTTTTTTCCATTTACTTTGTAATGGTTTCTTAGTAAAAACAGGAAGGGATTACTTTGTAATGGTTTCTTGGTAAAAATAGGAAGGGAATGTTCACCATTTTGTGTAGCGGCTTACTGACAAATCAATTTTATGTCAAGTGCATGTTGGTTTAGGACAAATGCTTTTTGCATGGTGCTATTGGTTACCAACATACTGGTAATTCAGTTGGCATATTAATTTCTTTACATCACTTGATGAAACATAATTGCATCGGTCGTCACTTGATAAAAGTGAATATTATTTAGTGTATATGGTAATTACATCCATTTTGTTTCATTCTTATTCAAGTTCTAATCACTTTATTGTTTGTAAATAACAATTTTACACCAGTAATTACACTTGAGTTATTACACAAGCAATTCAATTCAACATTCACCAAAGCAATATGCACTAAGCATGATGCAAGCCATGATCCAGCAAGAGATTCATCAAATTCGTGATGACAATTTGCAATGTGGAATTCATACAAAGCCGAGAACCACAAATATTGGGAATATTAAACTCTAAGCTATTTGTCAACTATTAAACCATGAGCAATTTTTGTCAAAAAAGCCCTGTCTCTGCGAGTCAGTAAAATGCCAGAAACAGGCTTGTGCTGTTAGCACATGTAAATCAATGAATGGTTAATATATATATTTTTGGTCAGTATTTTCTTATGTCTGTCTTTGCGTGTCAGTCACAAAGCATGTTGATTATAAATACATCAAACTGGAATTGTCAAGGGATATTTTGTTGTCTTTACATTGTTAAATGATTTATGAAAATGGACAATGTCGTATTGAGCGCATAAGTTAATGCATCTGCTTAAATCCAATACGCACAGGCTTTCTGTAAATCAGGGACAACACTTCCTGCTTGAACTGGACTTTGACTAAGAAGAGACTTCTTTTTAACAGAAAATATTTGGGACTACACTTGATGGACATGCATTAAGCCTCATTTTCGCAGAGCAGGGCTCAAATACAGTTGTAATGTAGCTGAATACGTTATGAGCTGTGCTCTGTTTAATGAATGTCATAAAGTGTCGTCCCAGATTAGCTTTTGCAGTCCGCACAGACTAATCAGGGACGACACTTTCCGTTTTTATGATATGTTTTGTTTAAAGTCTCTTCTTAGCAAAAATCCAGTTAAAGCGGAAAGTGTTGTCCCTCATTAGCCTGTGCAGTCTAGCCTGTGCAGATTGCACAGGCTAATAAGGGATGACACTTTACGCACATGCATTAACCCCCTTTTTCACAGATCACGAACCAAATGCAAGGTATGAACACAATGATGTCATTAAGCAGCATGAATCCATTACCTATCATAGAGGACCAAAAAACAAAACCTCAGGGGAAAACATTTAGGTGCCTGCAGTAAGTTTGTTCCTTTGATTAGAAAGCACATACTTTTGGCACGCTAGAATTTTCATTCCCAAATGCATGTGGAAGGCTAATTGCCAAGCAGATGTTAAACATTTTTTATTAGAAGGTATTCATAACTTTACAGGCCACCTATTATATTCAAGTAAATAATATTATTGGTCGTTGAATATGTCATAAATGAAGCCATGATATGATTATGGTGTTATTGTGGTGCAATAAATTCCTGTTCAGTAACAAACTATGTGAGGTCAACTCAGGTGAGATATCAAACGTTCAGTGGATGTATATCAAAGTGCAGGCTAATGGTAGTAATATAGGCTAGATTACACTAATTGATGGACTATTTCTGTGTATCCATCTGATCTCTTGAGACCTGATAAGCCTTGGTTAATTAAATACAGGGATTAACACTGTTGGGCTACTTTTATAAGGATAATCTTATAATCCAGGAGGGGGAGATTCTAGTAGTACTCTGACTGGAGATTTGTATAAGTTATGATGTCTGTGTTTGGTTAAAGCATAGTTTTTTTTGCCCGATTGGGAAAAGTACATGTTCCAATTGGCAAACATTAGCTTGAAAAAACCTTAAATTAGGAAAATCATCGTTTTGAGATATTTATATTGGGAATATTGTTTTTTTTTAATTACTTGGTATAAATTGCACAAATTCAAATATTCATTTACATGCATTTTAGCTTGAAATGTCCAGTTTCAGTGCCCATTTTATTTGTTCACTAGCAGAAAATGCACTTTTAAAATGACAATTTGACGAAAAATGCCTTTGTTTTGGGAATTTTTCAGATGGCAAAATTGGGACATTTGTAGTTTTTTCTCAATTTGGTGAGAACCATAATTACGGGTACTTTATTAAAAAGGAAAAAGAAAATGCTGTAAAGGTCAAAAAAGTAATGTTAATTAGGCTGATCTAGGTTTTATTTGTGTATATTTATGCATGAAAACTCTATATGGCCATGCATGTGCTATTCTTTAAAGCTTGCAGTATTTCATCGGGCCATCTAGATACTTGGTATTTGTGCCAAACATTTGGTGCATGACTAGCATATCATTTCAAGTTTTTATGTAAGCCTATTAAACATTTGCATATTTCAAATTGCAATGCAAAGATATCTGTGCCCTAGTGTGGACTTTTTTTTATACAATCTGCAAAGGCCTTCAATCAGGTTACTTTAAAATGCGGGCATGGAGTGCAGGATTAACATGTTCTGCTAGGTGCAATTCAGAGAACTGTGGTGGGTACCGGACAGTTTGGTAGCATGGGTTTTTTTTATAGGGAAAGAAATCATTCTTGTATGTAAAAAATATGCTTTATAGCTATAAAATATTAAATGTCCAAAAGTAATCACTATTAAATGTGTTAAGTGTTCAAAGATAATGACAATAATTTGTTATGGGTGGGATTTACTACGTAAGCAACCATACTTACAAAAACGCTAACCTCTTGTTCTAAAGCATCATCACCTTTGAAGAAATCTGTCACATTATGCAGTTTTCCACTTCGATATTGCCACCAATGCCCTTAATACCAAAATAATGCATTGACCTAAAATTAAAACAAAGCAGTGACCCCATCTCCATGAGGTGAACATAAATCCTCCTTCCCCACGGTCGTTAATCACGGGCGCCACCTCTTTTTGCGATTTATTAATTAATTAGCTAATGCTACTTCCAGGCTGGCGCTAAGGACCGGATGTTTTTAAATTTCACGGATTATTCTTCAGGGTGTTTTATATGTTTTTTTTTCATCATATTGTGCATTATTTTTAAAATTGGGCCATTCAGCTAAGATTTATTTATTCACACATGTACAAAATCATATGATAACCACCCTTAAACAATTTTTACAATATTGCGAAATATGTTGGAAAAACATAAAACTTACTCACCCTGATTAATAATCCATTAAATTTCAAATCATCCAGTCCTTAGCGCCGGAAGTAGCTCGTTTATTAATACATCGCAAAAAAGAGGTGGGGCCAGTGATTAATGGCCGTGTTCTTGCTCCTGCCCTCTAAATCTTTGCACACTTAATTTGTAAGTGCAAGTTGCATTCACCTGCATGGTCCTAATTATGATTGCACATGTAAGACAATTATGTGAAGTAGTTTTCCTTAACTCATGGCAGTTTGATAAAAAAGTAAAATAGAGATAAACAAACTAAAAAAAATCAGTAAAAATTTAAGCAGCCATGAAATGCATAGATTACAATCTGGTCTTAGATTATTTTACATACTTTATGAAAGGTTCCCACAATAAATCATTCACATTTTGCTAGTTTTTTCATGAATGGTGGTCTGTGGGAGGTTGTATAACGATAATACAAGTTCTATTTATTTAACCCTTTTCCACTTAGATACGCATTTAGACGCATTTGTAGAAAGTTACATTTATTTAAATACCTTTCTTACTAAATTCAAGTTGAAAAGGCAGCAAACAGCATAAAACCTGAACAGGCTTCAAGTTACTTGCAATCTGTTCTGGTTTTATGCTGGCTGAAAGAGCCATTTTCACTTTGCTAATCTTATTTGGGAAAGGGTTAACCCTTTGAATGCTGGGAAATTTGTCATCTGCTAAAATGTCGTCTGCTGAATTTCTAAAATTAGCATTTTCTTCGATTTTTTTCAAAGAATACTATCCGAATAGCAAACAGTTTGGATCCTGATAAGACGCCACGTTCTGTGCTGCCTCATCTGGATCCAAACTGTTTGCAACGGCCTTCAAAATTCAGTTCCCGCACTGAAAGGGTTAAACTCAGTTAAGGCCAAAAGCTCTTTATAGATACACAATGTATTTGAACTCAATTAAAAGCCAAAAGCTCAGTCTATATATTTGGCTCAGGTGGAAGCCAAAGTCTGTTCTGTAACAGAAACCTTAACTATGCTCTGCATGTTCTGGAATACTGTATCCTTGCTTGATTTAAACCCATTTTTTTTAGCTATCACAATGTTAAATATGCGTGTTCATGAACATTTCCCATTTAATAACAGCCCTTGAAGTGACAATTTTTTTCCCTTTAATTTATGTAATTAAATGAGGAATATAATTTGCCGTCTACAAATTCAGGTATTAGGCAGTACAGCGAGCATTGCTAGAGCTGTGTAAGTGCTAGTTACCCAATCTTTACGACCTACAAACATGCAACAGTGATCAGTCTTTGGTTACGTTCTGGTATGAAAATGCGTAGTTTAAAATCGCTACATTTCATTATGACGGTTTATGTTTTCGGGATCATGTTCAACATTTTTTCTTGTACGATCACGCGTATTTAGTGTAGATTTCATGTTAAAGGTTGTAATTAATTGGTGAGCAAGATTGTTTGATAAGCATTGTAGCATAGCCATTAAACATTAACGTGCAATAAATATATTGGCATAGTTTGATTGATTTTGATTGCTCTCTTGTCATTCAATGGTTTTGTTAATTTTTGACACTCAAGTTTGTGTCTTAATAGACAAAGTCATTAAATAAATCAAATAAAAATACAATTAATTCAAATCATTGGCAAGAAGTTGCTTTGAAGCTTTTTTTTATATGCATAAATTACATATTAATACAATTTATGAGATTTCTTTATTTGAAAACTATGATAATTATATAATATAAACATAAAAAAAACAAAGTATGCATTTGATTCAAGTTTGTTTTGTATGCGTGCTCATTTAATATGTTATATATCTCAATAAATTTATTTATTAATGCATAATAATGTTTGTATATATTAAATTAATATGCTGTCAATCTCACTCAGAAATATGCTGGTAAAAAAACATGCATGAAATATTTAATTACGACTTACTACGATGTTTCTGTAACTTTTGATACTCAGGTAACAACCATTTTTTGAACCTACATTATCATAATTTGTATACAACCATATTGAGAGCAAATAGATAGTTTTGTACTTGTGGGTGCAGTCTTAGCGCATACAATATTTCACCAGATTCCATAAAATTTTATGATCGTAAAACACTGTGCCTCCTGCCAATGAAAATCAAATAAATTAGATATTTGTTTTCTTGTATCTGATTCCACCATATTGTTTTTTAAAAGCCTGTTGGCTTTTACCGGTAACCGCATTATGGGGGTTACACAGTACTGATATTCTACGAAGGCTTCTTGTTATGTACAACCTTTGAATATCATGGTGTGTTTCCAAAATGCAAACTTGAATGTCTATGAGATGCTCTCTGGGAAAACAAGGCTTTTGCCTAAAGTGTCTTTCCAGATTAGCCTGTGCAGTCCACACAGGCTAATTAGAGACACAATTTCTCTTTTTTTTGTTTATAAGAAGTCTCATACTTTACGCTTTTATTGATTAAAAATCAGAGAATTTCTCTACTAAACTAAAATAAAGTCTGCAGGCAGAAAGTTTTGTAAGAGTTGTGATTTTTTTTTACGCATATACATTAAGCCTAGTTTTTGCAAGAGCAGGGAACCATTATCTTTATCAGGCATTTAGAGTTTATTAACATCACACAAATGGAATGCTGATTTAGTTATCAGCCATGTTGTATATTTTTATCAGCGATTTGTTATTTGAAAAATATGATCCCTGTTTTTTGTGTTGAAAGTCTTGAACACTATAGAGATTTGAAAGAATAAACAAATTATGGCTGATATTGTTGGGAGCCTGAAACATTGTATTTCTGGAAAAATATAAATGGGCCTTGATCTGTGAAAAGGGGGTTTAATGCATGTGCGTAATGTGTCGTCACAGATTAGCCTGTGCAGTCCAATCAGGGAAGACACTCCGCTTTAAGGATATTTTGCATTTTAAGAAAGTCTCTTCTTAGCAAAAATCCAGTTAAGGCGGAATGTTTCGTCCCTGTGTGGACTCCACAGGCTAATCTGGGACGACACTTTGCGCACATGCATAAAACGCCTTTTGTAACAGAGCATTGGTCAAATAGATTAGATACAGTAGCTGAAAAATCCTAACATCTGGGAGATTCTCAAACTGTGAAATGATAACTGTATCTTATCTACATTATGTCTGCCTGTTGTGAAACAATATGTAGTAGTTTAAACATTACACATGGCGCTGAAATAAATATTGCAATATACATGTATTGAAGTATCAGCTATTTTTGGTGTAGCTGTTTGATCCAGCTTTTCACCTTAGCTGACATTTGTAAGCATAAAATGAAATTTGAATAAAAATATCCCGCCAGTAGGCCAGAATCTTTTCATAATAGAAAATGTGCAAGCTACAAACAGTTTTCACATTTACATTAATAGTCCATTGACTTGTTATTTTGTGAAGTATAGGGTAGGAAAAGGGATACTATTATACGTTTAGAAACAATATTAACTGCCTTATTCAGCATCAAACAATTTCATCTCTAATTAAAATACTTGAGGGAAAGAATTGTTTTACACTCAACTCTCGACAATAATACAGTTTGTGTGTGCCTCTTTATATTTAGAAGATTGTCAGCCGCAGGGCGTTTGTACTTAAAGGCTATGTTCTCATATTTAGTAATTGCTACCATATAGCATTCCGTTTACTAGAATATTTTATATCATATAAGTATTGTTTTCCCTATCCTGATATTAGTTTTGATAAAAATTTTGTAAATTGAATATTAAACTATTGTTCCAGCAGCAGAATCCTGACTTCACTAAAAATATTTGCATTCCAAACCGCTAGGTATCGTGGTCAGGTCGCAGTTAGTAAAAGGACCGTTATATAATATTAAAACTATCGCGTTTTCTAGGTGATCTTGAATATTATTTTGACCAGACATATCTTCAATGAAGATATTCAGCGATAAAATTATGGTATGTCAATAAAAGATCCTTAATGTTTTTTCAACAATGCCATGATAAATACTATTTTTGATTAATATGACAAGAATTGCTCCTCTGTATTCACCGATTCATTAAGCTTGGGTGCGATGATTTCCGATACTATTAATAATCAAATCAAATAACAATGTCTGACAAACCACTCAAATAGTTCTATTATAAGAAAGTGCTGATAGATATTTCAATATGTAAGGATAATTCAAGTGTGACCAGTTGACTTATATTTTTCATTTCATTTCCATTCTTATTTTGTATTTCTGTTCTGTATCTATAGATGTATGATCATTAATATCTAATAATGCGAAATAAGCCATGAATAATACACCCTGTATTTGATTTGTGTGTTATGCAGCTCACTTAACAACTGTGCAGAACGACATTCATTTTGCTTTCTTTGATATCATTGATACATGTATAACATTTATCATTCACCGACACCAACCACAATCAATGCCCTATATATTTCTTGTTTTACATAAATAATAAAAATACATGTAGATATGAGTTCTATATTGACTTAACATTTTGTTTAGATTATACAGCACTTATAAATGACAAATGCTTGGCCCTAGTATATGTTTATTTATTCAATAAAATTAATATTGTGCTACCTTCATGTTTATGATTTTAAACAGTTTTTTTTTAAACAAAATGAAAAAACTGGAGTTAGTTTTGATTAAGGAGAAAAACAGCATGATTTTAAAAAACTTTCATTGGGGAAGGCCTTTAATTATTCTCTGTTAAATAAAGTGAAAAAAACTTGATATTGCACATTTAATGAAATAAAAGTGATTTAATTGGTAACATGTTTAAAACTTATCTTTGTTGCATGGGTTGCGTGGCAACATTTCTGATTCAGTTTGCTTAGAAGTTTTCATGTAAAAGTTCTCAGTGCTTATTTTGAAAAACTTAATGGAAGATTATTAGACTTCACATGGACACTTTAATTTGTTTTGTGCATCGTTCTTTGTTATTAATTTATTGTTGTTTTGGCACGGCAACATTTGTTCATTCTGTTTGCTTCAATTTTTTTTTTGTAATTTGTATATGCTTATTTTGAAAAAAACGTTTGGAAAATTATTAGATTATACATCAACACTTAAATGTTCTATGGAGCATTGTTCATTGTTGTTTATTTATTGTTGTTTTGGCACAGCAAAATTTCTTGTTCTGTTTCCCTAGAAGTTTTATTTTAATTTTGATCTTGAATATCCTTATGAAAGATTATTGGATAATCGATCAACACTGGATTTTTTTTGGCACTATTCATTGTTGTTTTGTTGTTTTTCCAGATGAGGGTCTCAGCATCTGCTCACGAGGGTTGACGCCTCGCCAGGCCACGTGTTGCTCCAAGGAAACAGAGCCAGTATACGCGGTTGCCTCGGAAACATATGTTATGAACAATATCCGGGCGCGAAACAAGTTCCTGAAGTCGGTTGTCACCACCCATTTGCAGTATTACAGAGGTATGATTTGTGACCATCCCCTTAAAATATAGGTTTGCTTATTGGTCCATCAGTAAGACTGTCAACCACTCTCTTTTCTTTTCTTCGTGTTTAACACATTTCAATTGATCTTTGCCATAAAAAAGATCTGCAGGATTTCATAGTTGAGGAAAATCACCAGCAATATCACCTCAACTTTGCATTTAACCATACAATTTTTAACACAGTGCTTGTTAATGGTCATTCAAAGATTTTCAAAAATTTGGAAGACAAAACGATGCTGCAAAATATGGTTGTGATATATTTGGGACATTTATGGGACTGTGTATTTATATGTATGAAATATTGAATTGGACATCACCGTCTGGGGAGTGAACACTAAATTGTGCCGTTATTGAGTGGTCACATTTATATGTGGTCAGTAAAATCTTGGTTGCACTTATCATACATGAAGGTTTCAATTTGAAGCAGTGTATGACTGTACACGATCAAGCAAAATGTCAGAGAAACAAAAAAAAAATATTTTCCAATTTCTTTTAGAGAGCTAAAATGAAAAGTTACAGCAAAAAAATGCACTTTTTAATTTTGAATTCTGTAAAACAGGTAAGAAGTCTGCTGATTCATGCTGTGAAACTGACGACTTCTGAAATATTTTGTGGCAAACATAACTGTGGCAAAGGATTGTGGCATATCACAGTGGCCATTGTTTATTTTTGATTGGATAATAATTGCATCACTGGTGCTCCAGCTCTCAGTCAGTGGTGATGTTGAGTGGTAATATCAAAAATTGCTTTGGCGAGAATCCAAGAAGATGCACTGTAAAAAATTTGTATAATATACGCAATGTCTGGAAGTAAGAAGTACTAGATAATGAAGGCCTAATTGGCAACACTTTGATGGGGAAATTATCTCATTATCGCATTGTCTAGCTGTCCTGAAATATAGTACCTGGTTAAGTACATACTTAAGTGATTTATCTCCCCTATATACTCTTCTTTTCGGTATTTCATGGCACACCGTTGTTAGTTTTTACTTACCTTTTATCACATTAGAGATTTTGTTTACTAGTTTTTCGGGCTCACATTAGAGATTTTGTTTACTTGTTTTTCGGCTCACATTAGAGATTTTGTTTACTTGTTTTTCGGGCTCACATATTTGATATAGGCATGGTAATAAAATGTCTGGAAAATACACTCATATTCTTTAATTTGGTCTAAAATTGCAAATTTATGTCTTGATTGATGGAAAAGGCCTAGCCAGGAGTTATCCTGCCATGTTGGAACATTCTAATATGGCACTTCCACATGTCCACATGGTTTTAAGGCTTGCAGCGCGCCATAGTGATTGTACTTGAGCAATTATATGAGCATTGTTTTGGGAAAACAGGGCTTAATGCATATTTCAGAAAATGTAGTCATAGATAAGCTTGTGCAGTCTGCACAGGCTTATCAGGGACAACCCTTTCCACTAAAACAGATTTTTTTCTAAAAAGAGGCTTCATTTTAACAAGAAATACCATAATGTGTAAAGCATTGTCATTAATCTGGGACAACACTTTACGCACATGCATTATGCCCCATTTTGTCAGAGCAAGGCTTGTGTGCTTTGATCTTTCAATGATTCAATCCTAAAAACCAGCAATTGTTTGTTAACTTTTATAGCAGCGTCTGGCTTTTGACATGTAACAATGAAATCACTATGCTTATTTTGTAAGTAAGAGAAAAAAAAACTCTTCAATACAACTTTTAGTTGAGCAGCTCACTGCTTAACACGTGCATCTGAAGAAAAAATAAGTAAGTAATACATATTGTTCACTGGACATGTTTTTGTCTAAACTAAAATGATCTGAAATAAACAATACCAGTAGTTATTTAATTGAGGTTTTTCTCAGAAATTCTCCAAATTACCGACATGCTTTTAATGTACAAACATTTTATTAGTACGAGAACATATGAACTGAAATCAAAAGTGTTATTCTAAAGATTTTATTGTTGAGATAGAATCATATTTGTATATATTAACATATTAGTTTAATGGCAACATTCCAAGTGTTATTGATAACATTTTGGAAAGTTATTACTGCATTCAACAGATTTATTTTATGATACATTATAATATTTCGTAAAGAGTGTAGTTGCTGTAATAGTTGTTCTGGATGCTTAATCGCAAGATATAGCGATAATAAACAAAAATCCCCCAAAGTAGATCTAAGACTTACCCTGGGAAAACAGGGTTATATTAGCGTGTTCTATCTGCGCAGGCTGATCAGGGACCATCAGCTTTCTGGCTTAATTGTAGTTTTGCTAAGAAAAGCCTTCTTTAAACTAAAATCTAAGAAAAGCAGAAAGTCTTGTCCATGAATAGCCTGTGTGGACTTCACAGGCAAATCTGGGTGACACTTTAAACAAATGCAAAAAACAACTTTTCCTAGACCTGGGCTGCTCATGTATTGTGTCTGCAACTGCAAACAAGGAGAGAAAAGGAGATTGTTCAAACTGTCTGTTTAATTTATGGCCTCATAAACATGTCTTTTGATGTTTACGAAATATTAGGTGCATCCCACTAGACATTATGTAAACACTAGCTTTCAGTTGACATTGTCATCTTTCACAGAGCCATTTCCGTTCATTGAATGAAGATGCGCAAATAAATGGGAAATCCCAAAGACTGAGGCTGTTTAATTTACAAATTCTTTGCAGGTTGAATAAATATTTACCAGTCTTGTAATTTAAAGCTCTTTTACTCCATTCCATTGATATTTTATGTCTGTTTTATAAGTTGTCTAAAAAGAAGGAATTTTGCCATTTTCCTTGAGTGTTTATTGCTCACACTCTAAATATATTTTCCTAGTGTCTGTCTTTGCTTGCTAGTTAAATTAATTTATGGATAAACATGGAAATTTCCATGATTTGGAGCTTAGACATGTTTCAAGACATTATTTTGTTTGGGACCTACAGGGCCTAATGCATGTGCGTCAAGTGTCGTCCCAGATTAGCCTGTGTAGTCTGCACAGGCTAATTAGGGACAACACTTTCTGTGTAAACTGGAAGAGACTTCCGTTCAACCAAATACCTTTTAAAGAGGAAAGTGTTGTTCCTCAGATTAGCCTGTGCAGAGTGCACAGGCTAATAACAGAGGACACTACACGCACAGAGGGAGGCTCAGCTGTTTTTGAAATTATTTCATGACTTTTACATCTCAGAAAGCTTGCACAATGCATTAGTTTACAACATTGATTATTATAAAATGTTTGAAGGAAATTAAAACTTGTCTTTATATTTCATTTTCAGAGTGATTTTGGAAAACCGGAATGTCAACATCTTGATTCATGACATTTCTGTGTTATGCAATGATAATGTCACCTCATTGACGCTAAATACTTAGTCGCCATGAATAAATGTTTGAATTTTAAACCTGAATGAACTTGTTTAGGTGATGTGACTCAATCTGTTTCTGTGGAAATAAATGAATTGAGTGACAGCTGAAACAATAACAGCTATTTTTTTTCCTTCTTTATAAGGTACCGGAAAACGGCACTTTCCCAATTAGGAAAAAACTACAAATTTCACATTTGCTGTCAAAAAAGGACCAATTGAAAGTTTCTAAAATTGTTTGTTTTAAAATAAAATGCAAGATTTAGATAGTTTCCCTATGCAGCTCTATGGCCTAAACCTTAGTTAATATACATGTAATATTGACAACTTGACAACACTTAATTATCAATTTTAAAGTATTTCCGAGTAAAAATCAAATACACCAATTTCCCGATATAAAGACTTCACATCGCAAATTTTTCCAAATTTTAGGGTTTATCGTGTTAACAAAAACAATGAAAATATTATATATCATAACTACTTCAGGGATTGTTACATTTGAATACACATTACTCATAATTTATTTTACACTCACAAAACGTTTTGAGCTACATCATAAGTAGAGTACATCAATAGTTTTGTTCATTGATTATGAGAATATTTCATTCAATTACTTTAACCAACCCAAAATAAATACCTCCCTGCATGTGGTGGCGATTGATACATACATGCAACGAACTGAGTGATTCACACATATGAATGAACAAGAGTGAAGAATATTCGAACTAGGGACACTTTTATCTGAAGTGTGGGACACTTAAATGTGTCCCAAATGTTATCAAGCAAGTTTAATTGTAAAATGTTGTTACAGTGACATTCTTAAATGGTGATATCATCTTCTAAATTATTATGCCATTATCATTTGCGAAATATAATTATTAAAATAATGGATTACACTTTTAGCTTTAATTATTTTTTGGGACATAAATATCCAATTCTAAACCTGTTTGTCGCTGATTTATTACGTGTAGTCAGCCAAAACATTGAAGTTTGAAGAAGAGTTGTAATATATTATATCGTAATTTTGGCATAAGTATTTTAACATACGCTCTGCTGCAGGAAAGTTATGTTGCAGTTAATTACTATTATTACTATAGAAAAAACATCTTGACGCACATGTTATAATTAATTCTGAGTAATTCAGCGTCTGCACTTTATCATGGAGAGTTACATATGTATAAAAATGACATAAAAATTCGCATAGATTGTTCTTATGTTCCCTCATATACATTTGTGTGTAAACCATCTTAACCCTTTCCCACTAAGAAGCAAAGTGAAACTGGCTATGTGCAAACAGCATAAAACCAGAACAGCCTGCGAGTAACTTGCAGACTGTTCAGGTTTTATGCTGTTTGCTGCTCATCAATATTTAGCCTATAAAATTTGAATCTTGTTAGAATGGTCTTTAATTAAATGTAACTTTCTGAGGGACTACAAATGCGTCAAACTACGTACTAAGTAGTAAAGTGTTAATTATTATAAAAGGTCAGTTTTTGTGACGCCATTTCTATTTTAAGAAAGTCCCAGTCAACCAAGAAATATTCAAAGTATTCATTGATCAAAGTATATCACCCAGATATCAAATACTTCAATGAATCCAGCTTCTTGTTATGGCAATATTTAGAATCCACTTAATCCAATGTTGACTTCTTCACTCGTAGTTATTTGCTTTCAAATTGGGCCCACATTTTGTTGAGATTGGCTGAATCATTGGATTATATTTTTCCTCATTTATTGTCAATTGCTAGATATTTGGCTATTCTATGCTAACCCCAAGGCGGTCATGAGATATGGTGGTCTACCGTGCTAATCATATTTGTTTTGGCCGGTTTCAAACATTCATTCTATAGTTTTGATGAGGTCATACAGGAAAGTAAACACCGGCTTATTTAAATCTCAATGAAACTATTCACACCATGTTTTTGATGAGTATCCAAAATACAATTGATCCCTGGCTGTTATTTTTTACCATGTTTTTTTAAGATTTTGTATAAGTTTCCAATTTATTTATTTTTTATTACAAATTAATGTTCAAAGCAATTGATGTATGTTTTTTTGTTATTTGAATAAAATAATATTGCTGATGACAAAGTGAATTGAATTCAGTATTTAAAAGCTCAAACTTTATGAGAATGCTGTGAACATTTTTGTATGGATATTAAACTGCTTGTGTTTTACCTATAGTAATCAAATTATTGGCATCACCCTGGAGGGCGGCGACTAGTATGTAATGCATTTTTTTTCGCCTATGGGAGGAGAAGTTACTTTAGGGATCAATGTTTATATTTTTGTTTTAAGAATATCTTGCATAGTGGTGATTTTTTTGTGTAAATTAGTGTAAAAAAAAGTATTGCATTTGTGCCTATTTCATTTATTACAACATTTATTGCCAATAATGCAAAGCTTATTGTTTTAATTAATAACTGATCCACAACTGATCACAGGGGAAAGATCACAGGGACTGGGCAAATACGCGAAACTTTCTGGTTTTGTATAAAAACAAATGATGTTTTGTATAAAAACAAAACATAATCAAAATATATTTATTTTGTGTTTTTTCTAATTTGCTTATTTAGTGGAGAATCAATGTAGTACGATATTTGACGACCTATCGCGCAAGCAAGTTTATTGGAAGGCATAGTGGTACGAAAACGTACAATGTATTAGTTTATTAATAGACATATAATAACGATCGCTATACACAACTTCACCAAATAGCAGTACATAAGTGATTGTCAGCCGGAATAGCTCAGCTAGGAGAGCGTTAGACTGAAGTTTTTTACGCAACAGTCATCTTAAGGTCCCCGGTTCAATCCCGGGTTCCGGCACGAACGGAACAGTTTGGCGGCTGACAATTTTTTCAGTCAGGTTAATAAATATAATAAAGCTTTATTTTATGTAGACATTTTAAAATCCATTTCACTACAATTGGACATTTTTTATTAAAATTAGCGGATGCAACGTGGTGACAACGTTAATTAAAATTTCTTACATCACTTAAATATCTTTAAAAAAATACATGTGTTTTTATATTAACAAATAAATCTAAACAACACATCTATTATCCATTTATTTTTATGGTTGTCTATCATAGGCCTATGCCTACTACATATAGAGCGCAAAGCGCGACACGTATTATTGATTGTAACAATGAGTTGCGATAAAGGAAGCAGCTGCTTATCAAGGAGGAGCTGTGTCCCAGCAACCTGTTTCCCTAGAATCAAGCACTCCTCGGAGTTTTTTTTTAAGAACCACATATAGAGCGCGAAGCGCGACACGTATTACTATCCAGGTGGTATGGGCCCTTTAGCATTATCCGACCATTACGTCCATAGTTATCTTCCTTAGAATTTGAGAAATTTTGAAATCCTTGTTCGAAGTCTAAAATTTTCATCTGATTGTTCCCAAACTTTAACAGGTTTTTTTTATCAATAAGGACCCAACCCAAACTCTATATGAGCAATATCGGACCATAAGTCCAGAATAATGTCTCTTTGAATTTAAAAATAAAAGTGAAAAACTGCTTGGTTAGGTGATTATGTCAACATTTTTCATCAGATTCTTTCCCAACTTACAGTATCTTCATATCAATGAGCATTTTTACCTCATTTAAAATGAGAAACATCGGAACAATAAGTCCAGAATTTTTTCCAATAAATTTGACAAAATAAACAATTTCCACTTGTTTAAAAGATTTCACAACTCTCGTCTGAATCTTTCCAAACTCGTTAAGTGTTTTTATATCAGTTTTACTCGAACCCTATTGAAAATGATGAATATTGGAGCAATAAATCTACTATGATCTTTTACTGAATTCAAAGGATTGTGAAATGCAGCTTCTTTATACAATTTACATTTTTCATTCTTTCTTTTTTTTCCAAACGTTTACAGTATTTTCTTATCAATGAGTACTCAACCCCTATCGTAAATTAGCAAAGTAAGAATAAGTTCAGAATCATCTCCCTTTGAAGTTGAGAAAAATATGAAATTACGCTTACAAGATAAAACAGATTTTTTAAAACATACGCAGTTCTGTTCCATTTATGAAAACTGCACACGGATACCATTAAAAAAAGGAAACCAATGTAAATAAAACAAGGGCTGTTTGTAAAACATGCATGCCCTCCATATGGGCTGTGCGTTGTACTGGCAGCCATTGTGTGAATACGACTTTTGTCACTGTGACCTTGACCTTTGACCTAGTGACCTGAAAATCAATAGGGGTCATCTGCAAGTCACGATCAATGTACCTATGAAGTTTCATGATCCTAGGCAAAAGCGTTCTTGAGTTATCATCCGAAAATCAATTTACTATTTCCTGTCACCGTGACCTTGACCTTTGACCTTGTGACCTTAAAATCAATAGGGGTCATCTGCAAGTCATGATCAATCTACCTATGAAGTTTCATGATCCTAGGCATATGCGTTCTTGAGTTGTCATCCGGAAACCATTTTACTATTTAGGGTCACCGTGACCTTGACCTTTGACCTAATGACCTGAAAATCAATAGGTGTCATCTGCGAGTCATGATCAATCTACATATAAAGTTTCATGATCCTAGGCATATGCGTTCTTGAATTATCATCCAAAAATCATTTTACTATTTCGGGTCACCGTGACCTTGACCTTTGACCTAGTGACCTCAAAATCAATAGGGGTCATCTGTGAGTCATGATCAATCTACCCATGAAGTTTCATGATCCTAGGCGGATGCGTTCTTGAGTTATCATCTGGAAACCATTTTACTATTTCGGGTCACCGTGACCTTGACCTTTGACCTAGTGACCTGAAAATCAATAGGGGTCATCTGCAAGTCATGATCAATGTACCTATGAAGTTTCATGATCCTAGGCCCAAGCGTTCTTGAGTTATCGTCTGACAACCACCTGGTGGACGGAAGGACCGACCGACCAACATGAGCAAAGCAATATACCCCCTCTTCTTCGAAGGAGGGCATAATGAACAATGAAATATTTGGGAGTTACAACACAAAATCATAGATAATGGTTATTTGGGGGTTATAAGACAACATCATAAATAATGGTTACTTTGGGGTTATAACACAAAATCATAGATAATGGTTATACCAGTATCTTTTTCTATTTTGTTTAAATAATCGGCCAATATATTAATATTTACAGTAGAAAAAAAATTGTTCCATGTAACTTCATTGAGTGCCTTTTACACTGAAATTCTCTTTGCATCAATACTTATCTTGTTGTTATTTTTAAATAAGCAGTAGTCTTTTGATGCCAACAGGGGGCTTGAACCGTTTACCAGTGGCAGGGTTCTTGCTGGGTTAAAAATTGTGTTCGCCAACCATTTTCGCCAGTTTTTTTTTTGCCACTTTAAAAAAAAAAAAGCAATTTTGAATCATTCTATGATTTTGCCAATTGAAATATATTTAAGTAATTTTTCTAAATTGTTCGCCATTAGCGACAATTGCGAATGGCAGCGATCTCAGAGCCCTGAATGGGATGTTTGCCGAAAGGCTGTCATAACTTGATGGTGGATCTCCCCCAACAAAGATCAGAAAATAGTCTTAACCAGGTCCTGTTCAAATGTATTAAACCGCTGAACAAGTGTCTGAAACTGGCAAAAAAAACTTCTACTAAATAAATTGGTCTAAATTG
The DNA here is from genome assembly GCF_020536995.1 of Dreissena polymorpha. Classification (NCBI taxonomy): domain Eukaryota; kingdom Metazoa; phylum Mollusca; class Bivalvia; order Myida; family Dreissenidae; genus Dreissena; species Dreissena polymorpha. The sequence continues at coordinate 14,820,973 of NC_068360.1, forward strand.
GTCGTATTGATCAAGACTAGTGGTCTTACATGGTTGGTCAGAGGGGGTATAACAATGGACATATAAATTACTGCAGTCCCGCCTACTGAGTGGGTGCATGGAATTCTGTCCTTTTTTATGGGGGTTGAGCAGTGAATAGTAACAGATGACTCTATTGACCATGTTAGTCAGAGTGTGCACTTAAAGTGACCTGAAGTTCATTATACGGTAGTTAAATCGCTAGGCCAAGAATGGTAATAGCGTGGTAATTGTGACAGACGTCTGGCCGATTTTGGTATACTTGTACGACAAATGTTACTGACCTTTGTGTGGAGGTAACTATGGTAAATTTTCAAATGTGTAAGCGGTAAGCTTGGTTTCATTGTACACGATTGTAGCTATTAAGAAAATTTGAAGAATATTACTGGGTGAGAAATCAATATTAACCATTTACCATTAAGATACTTCTTTTCACGCATTTGCAGTACGTCAAATAAATATATTTAATTAAAGACCTTTCTTACTAGATTCAAGTTTTGAAGGCTTCATCTGCAACCCATAGATACTGATGGGCAGAAAACAGCAGAATACCTGAACACACTGCGAGTTACTAAACAAATCTTTAATTTAAAATTGCTCTCTTAATTTAAAAGGATCTTAGCTTATATGCTGAGTACATCTTTTCCCGGCCATTAAAACATTAAGAAAAGCCACATGGTTCTTTTACTTTGGCCAATACTTGAGGCTTCAATTTACTACAGTACTAAAACTACTATTAATAGAATTATTATAAGACGTTTTATATGAAGTCTGTTGTGAAATTATGACATCATAACCGCAGTATTTGAGTAGGCCTTACATTTCACTTCAAAAGATCACATCTCGAAATACACCCTTGGCTTTGGATTTGTTCAATTGGCAAATGCAATTATATGCCCATTTGGTCATTTTACCACATGAAGTGGTATCAAGTAGAGTTTGAAGTGCTTGTAATGTCCTGTATTATTCAAACGGAGTACTGTATTTTGGTGATTCATAACAAAGTCATACTAAAGCAGCCCTGTCATTGCTTTTTTTGCCCCACGAAGAATTCTGTTTATTCAAGCACTCCACTTGTTTTATTAGTACAGTATGAATGGACTTTTAATTTTAAACACTTTCGTCCTAACTGACATCCTAGTTACCACACATTTGATATGACAATTAGTCATCTGCCTATTTATCTGCTTTCTTAACATGTGACTATGTTTCACTATGAAAGAAATCATTTTGCCCAATTGGTGCATAAAGGTACCATGTACCTTCTTATTTCAATGTAACATGGTACCTTTTTGCACCAAGGGGGCGATTTGGTCATTGGTTGGAATAACGGAGAGTTGGAATAACGAAGAATGTTTTAGTCATAATTAAAAAGTTCACACATTTCAAAATCATTTATATATTTGTAGGAATAAAATTTTGTGGTAAAAAAAAAGACTTTTTGTAAACATGTAAATTGGTTGACTTTTGATAAATGATAAAAAAAGAGCAATTTGCATCGGCCATGTCCCATGTGTTTGTGTTAAAGTTGTGGATTGGTCAACCATCAAAATCCACAAAATTCATGTCCCAGAAATAATAACAATTTTACAGTTTATGAGTTATTGTACATCAATTATGCCTACGCAAGTTTTATCTAGTTCACAGTCTACCACCTATTTTTTATGCATCAACCCGAGCTGTTTTACAATCACACCTTATTGTATGGCCTGTCCTATGATAAAATGCCCTGTTTGCACAGCGAGATAAACTGATAACAAACAAAATTATTCATGGGCGTAACGATAAATCATATTATCAATGTTATATGATATAATTTTTGTGAAATAAGATTCCTGATGTTGATAGCACATATGTTAGCACACTGCAGAAAAGTAAATTATGTAATAAATATGTTTTATGATGATAGAGAAGCGTTAATGGATGATTGTCACACTTTATGCAGCGCTTTTAAACGACTGTTTTGCATTCTTGAGGTATTTAGTGTTAAACGCTTGGCTTTAATGGGCAAGATAATGGTCTCCTTTTTTATTCTTGTTGAATATTTTTAAATATTAAATACGTGATATGGCATTATTTAGTGATGTTATTAAGACTGATAATATAATGGGTGGCGCCAAAATTTGAATGGATGATAATTTGGCTTAATGTTACAATAAGTTTACAAAGTAAAAACGGAAAAGATTACTGGTCCTTACCATGACCCTAGGAGCATCAAAGCGCCCCTTAGTTTTATGGAAATTATAGAGTTATAAAGTGCCCCTTAGTTTTATGGAAATTATAGAGTTATAAGGTGCCCCTGAGTGTATTGAAATTATAGAGTTATAAAGTGCCCCTGAGTGTATTGAAATTATAGAGTTATAAAGTGCCCCCTAGTTTTATGGAAATTATAGAGTTATAAAGTGCCCCTGAGTGTATTGAAATTAAAGAGTTATAAAGTGCCCCTGAGTGTATTGAAATTAAAGAGTTATTAGCATGTGGACAGACAAAAGCATTGCAAACAAATCAAGTAGGCAACAAATAAAAGAAAATTGAGCATTCCTAACTAAATTTGGTTTTAAATTATACATAAAACTTGATTTTTGAAAGGTTTGTTAAAATGCAGAACATGTTCTGAGATTTTCTTTTCCAATGCCAGAAAGTAAAGCATAACATCTGCATTTACATCTAAGTGAATTTCGTCTTCAAATGTAAATTTAAATGAATAGTGCACCTGTTAGCTTTGATCTGTTTAACTTTGTAGTTATGTGTCCAGGGCCCTCGTTTGGCTGTATTTTGAGCCGATATTCGGCCCCATTGCTCCCTTAAAATAGTATACTTTTTCCCCTATTTTAGCTAAAAATTCCCCCTCCCCTTTTGATGTGTTTGTTGTCCCAAAATAAAACTTAAAATTTAAGGGAAGACCTTTTTTACAAACTAAATTCAAGTTTTAAAGGCTTCATTTCCAACCCTTAGATACTCATGAGCAGCAAACAGCATAAAACCTGAACAGACTGGGAGTTACTCCTCGCAGGCTGTTCTGTTTTAATGGTGTTTGCACATAGCAATTTTCACTTTGCCTCTGAATGGGAAAATTCCAGGATTGCCAAACAAACACCTTATTAAGTATTGGGCCGAATAAGTTGGACAAAAAAATATAAAAATCTTCTCAAGGACTCTTGTAATAAAAAAAAAACGCATTCCCATTTCTGCAGAATACGTCCCATTGGTCTGATGCAGACCTTATCAGCAATCATATTGTGGCCAAACCCTGTGGGAAATCAACGTGAGAGAACACGTTTAATCGTCATCTTGCAAGCATGCCTGATTTAAGACACCATGAACAAAATTCCATTTATTGCGTACAAGTAATTTCGTCGATGCCCCATACTTATTGAATGCAATCATTTACTGGCAACAAAACAGTCGTTTTTGGTCTCTTTTCGGGGTTTAAGTGTCAAATTTATGTACCTTCTTTACATTTCTATTTCAGATACAATATGTGTACACTGATTTTTGGAGAATGTGAGAGATCTCATTTATTAGTCACAGAAGTTTTTGTACTGAGATTATTTCCGAACAATGCCTCTGTCATTAACTTACTGATTGCACCATTTGTACTGCATCATGGTCAATACATGAATGTCAATAATAATGTCTGTCACCATCATATGCTTGTTAATACAAAAAGGAACCATTGGATAAATTTATTTTGAATTGTAATAACTTTTAATGCCCCCAGTAGGGTGGCATATAGCAGTTGAACTGACTCCGTCCATCAGTCTGTCCGTCCGTCAGTCCGTCCGTCCGAAAACTTTAACATTGCCCATAAATATTGCAATTTTGTAGATAGCAACCTGATATTTGGCATGCATGTGTATCTCATGGAGCTGCACATTTTGAGTGGTGAAAGGTCATGGTCATCCTTCAAGGTCAAAGGTCAAATATATGTCTTCAAAGCGGCGCAGTAGGGGTCATTGTGTTTCTGACAAACACATCTCTTGTTTGTTCCTTAAGATAATCCTTTTTTAGCTCACCTGATTGCTCAGGTGAGCTTTTGTGACTGGTCTTTGTCCATCGTCCGTCCGTCGTCCGACCACATTTGTTCGTAAACACTCTAGAGGCCACATTTATTGTCCGATGTTCATGAAACTTGGTCAGAAGCTTTGTCCTAATGAATTCTAGGTCGAGTTCGAAACTGGGTCGTGCCGGGTCAAAAACTAGGTCACTAGGTCAAAAAAAGAAAAAAACTGTAGAAGTCACATTTCATGCCCAATCTTCATGTAACTTTGTCAAAATGTTTGTCTTAATGATATATTGGTTGAGTTCAAAAGTGGTTCCGGTCCGTTGAAAAACATGGCCGCCAGTGGGCGGGGCAGTTTTCCTTATTTGGCTATAGAGAAACCTTATAAACACTCTAGAAGTCACATTTTTTGCCCAATCATCATGAAAGTTGGTCAAAACATTGTTTTTATTGATATCTCGGACAAGTGCGAAAATGGTCCAGATCAGTGAAAAATATGGCCGCCAGTGGGCGGGGCATTTTTCTCTATACATGTATGTATATAGTGAAAACATGTGAACACTCTAGAAGTCACATTTTTGGTCCAATTTTCATGAAATTTGGTTAGAACATTTGTTTCTTTGATATGAGAGTTGTGTTCGAAAATGGTTCCAGTCAGTTGAATAACATGGCTGCCGGGGGGGGGGGCAGTTTTCCTTATTTGGCTATAGAGAAACCTTGTAAACACTCTAGAAGTCACAATTTTTGCCCAATCATGATGAAAGTTGGTTAAAACATTGGTTTTATTGATATCTTGGACGAGTACGAAAATGGTCCAGATCGGTGAAAAAACATGGCCGCCAGTGGGCGGGGCATTTTTCTCTAAATGTATATAGTGAAACATGTGAACACTCTAGAAGTCACATTTTTTGGCCCAATTTTCATGAAATTTGGTCAAAACATTTGTTTCCTTGATATGAGAATTGAGTTCGAAAATGGTTCCGGTTAGTTGAATAACATGGCTGCCAGGGGGGGGGGGGGGGGCAGTTTTCTCATATTTATATAGTAAAAAAAGCTTGTGAACACTCTAGAAGTCACATTTTTTGCCCAATCATCATGAAACTTGGTGAAAAGATTGGTTTTATATATATCACATAATTAATGCCATAATTATTGCCTTTAGATTATCCAAATTTTCATTATATTATACAAAATCCTTGAAAACACTCTAGAGGTCACAATTTTGTGTCATAATATTTATTTTTGTAAGCAAAGTTTGATGTTTGTAAGGGGGGTCAACTCAAAATATAGGTCACTAGGTCAAATCTTACAATCACAAAATCACTTCATCATGCCAGAGTTTTGGTTCAATAATGATGAAACTTGACCAGGATGTTTGTCTGGACAATATCGAGGTCAAGTTTGACGTTTAGTAAAGATTGAATGAACCGACTCCTCTCAGGTGAGCGAACTAGGGCCATCTTGGCCCTCTTGTTTTAAAATAATCATTGTTGTAGGAAAATTTATTTAAAGTTTATAATAATTATATTGTTGGTACTCAAATACAGAATAAAAAATAAAGAACAATTATTTTCAAAATAATTATCAGCAACATTTAAAAACTTTCCATGTAAATTTCCAAAATGAAAGATCATAATAATTATATTGTTGTTACTCAAATACAGAATAAAAAATAAATTACAATTATTTTCAAAATAATTATCAGCAACATTTTTTTTTGCGTGTTCCATTTTTCAAACAAGTGTGGTATATACATGTACAACTATTTGTCATTTTGGGAAAGAGAATTAAAAACAGGATGTAAATGGGAATTAATATGAAAAGTATAATCATATCTCTGATGCCCGTTTGTATATTTGGATACTAGAACCCCTTGCACTTTTTTCTCTAAGCTTGTATTATTATGCATTTATTGAATGAAAATATCATTATGATCAAATTTCTCTTTCAAACTGAATACATACTTGCCATATGACTACTATAATAACCCTTTTCCACCTGGAAACCTATTTTGACACATTTGTAGTCCCATAGAAAGTTTAATTTAATTAAAGATCTCTCTTCCTGGATTCAAGTTTAAAAGGCTTCATTTCCAACCTTTAGATACTGATGAGCAGCAAACAGCATAAAACCTGAACAGTCTGAGAGTTACTCGCAGGCTGTTCTGGTTTTATGCTGTTTGCACATAGCCATTTTCACTTTGCTTCTGAGTGGGAAATGGTTAACTTGTGAAAGAGGAAATTTATGTCAGCAGAATAATGCACAATTTGATATGTCTAGCACTTTTTGTGTGAAAATTTGTCCGATTTCAAAACAGTCTGGCTTTGCTAGGCCACTGACAGGGTAAATTACATATTTGTCATTCCTTTTCAGAAAAAGTAATGGATTCCTTGATATAACATATTGCTTACACAATAATCTAGTGTGAATGTTAGTTTAAAAACATGTTTGCATTGTGTAAGGATGTATAAAGATGTATTTTAGTTCTAATGCTCAATATGGCGTGCTCTTATTTTACTGTCATTATATTCATTCTTTTGTTCTAAATTGTTTTCCGTTTTATGAATTATGAGCTAGTAATAAGTCAACAAAGCATGATGATGTAAGTGAAATAATGTGTTATGAATGAGTATCAACTATATTGTTAGTTTTTGTTTTAAAAAATGTAGAAAATATGGGAATGTATGTATATATACTTTAAATCTGCATGTAATTTGTAATTAAATAATAGTGCAGTATACCAAATGATTGTTAACAGCAAAATCCAGCCAAGTTGAAAGTCCCCATGTGGTAGATGGAAAATATTTTTTGAGAACTACTTGATTGATCAAGTGAGTTAAACTGGTTTATGGGGGGAGCACTTGATTTGTTTCACTGGGTTTGATGCTAAGATGTGCTCCATTGGAAGTCTGGAATAAAATCAAGTGCAAAGAACTTGAAGATATCCTCATTTCATTGTGGAAATAATTGCTTAATAATTTACCTGTAGGTAGTTAGCACACATGGGAGGGTGTTTTCATCAAGCCTGGAAGCTTGATACTAGTTTAATTAAACAACACTACCTAGCCTGAAATTGTATCACATAATAAACGTGCAGTGCCTTTGGAAATGGTCATTCAGCCCTGTGTTTGCTTTGCAGTTTCAGCACAAAAGATTTTGCTTTTTCTGTACATGTTGCTGTCAATATCTTTGAAAGTATTCTTGCTCAATTAGGAAACATCATGGAAGAGTTAAAGCATGTTAGTACCCAGTGAATAAATAAGGCTCATCACTAAGATCCGTTTTCATTACATGAAAGCTCTTACCATACTTACGTCATGTCTCATCATGCAAAAAGCTGGGCTCACACAGCTTTCTTCTTGAATGATTTCCTCTTATTATGATTTTTAGCTCACCTGAGAACGAAGTCACTGTAGGGACAGCAGTTATGACTGGGTTACATGATTCCAAAAACTTGGTCACCAGGTAAAATTCCCAAACATGTTACTACTCTAGAGGCCACATTTATGATTTAATCTTGATATAGCGTGTTCATAACATTTATCTTTACACTATTGAGAGCAAGTTTGAATCTGTGTTATGAGCATGGAAAAACCAACCCACCAGATTAAATCTTAGGAAAATGTTTTGACCACTCTAGAGGCCATATTTAAGACTCCATCTTGGTTAAACTCGGCCAGAATGTAAATCTCAAAGCTATCTTGACCAAATTTGAATCATGTGCATTTAAAAGTAGGTATCCAGGTCAAATCTTACAAAAAACTTGTAACTTATCTAGAGGCCACATTTATGATTTAATCTGGAAAAAACTAGATCACCTGGTCAAGTCTTCAACAAATTAGTGTACTGTGAACTAGGGTGAGCGCTTATGGGCCATTATGACTCACTAGTCTTTCATCACCAAATAGTCAAATTAAAGTGGATGTGTGTGTGCATTTCAAAGATAACAAGGTCCCTCTGGGCCAGAGGCCACATTATGTGAAGTCCTGGAGTGTAGCCCAGCACTCTTAATTAACCCTTTGCATGCTGGGAAATTTGTCGTCTGCTAAAATGTCTTCTGCTGAATTTCTAAAATTAGCATTTTTTTCGATTTTTTAAAGAACACTATCAGAATAGCAAACAGTTTGGATCCTAATGAGACGCCACGTTCTGTGGCGTCTCATCTGGATCCAAACTGTTTGCAAAGGCCTTCAAAATCCGGTTCCCGCGTTGAAAGGGTTAAATTTCTTTTTAGGTTCACACAAGTTTGGACGAATTTAAAACTATGATTTCCAGCCATATTGTTTTTACTGAATGTTAATAATTTTGGTGTGATCTTATGCCGTGGGAGAAATAGGAGAGCCCGGAGGAAACCCACCCGTCCAGTATTGTGACCACCTTTCCAAAATCACATGCTGCGGGACTGGGGATTGAACCCAGGTCAAAGAAGTGAGAATGACGTTACCAACCAAGGAGCTAACTTGACGGACGCAAATTAAAGTAATTTTAATGCCTAACATGTTGTTGTTGTCAATTTTTTTTGCGGGGGATTATTCACTATTTTCAACAGTTTTGTTTAGTCATATCACATAGTTATTCTTAAAACATAAGCATCGCAGTGCTGGAGTATTTAAAAAAAAATATTTCAATAATGAAATGTATTCTTGGGTGGCAGAGACATGTGCGTTGGTGATTGGCCAACTTCAGTCACAGCATGTGCATCCTATGTACTCTGTGTGCAAGTGGATGTTTTGTAAAACAACAACAACACAAAATTTCAGAGTTATTAAACGCTTGTTTCATCCTATATTTGTAGCCCATAAGCTTCTTAGGAATCTATTTCTGTTTGGCATTTTATCAACCGAAATACAAAATTGAAAAAAAATGAACACGGTCAAATCATCAAGATTGTTCAATTTATCATATAATGTTGTTATATACACCAGTGTTTTGTTCCTCCATTTTGGGAATGGGGCCGGGTCACTTTGGATTGGGAAATATTGCATCTTTAAGACTAAAATTGGGAATTTATTCATGTTGTTGATTGTATGCTTACAAATACATTAACATTTATAATAAAAGTGATTTCAACATTATATTTCTCAAAGGTTCAACTTGTAGAGCTCCAGGATTTTAAGATGAATGACGTCTTTATATTAAAAATAAAATAAACAATTCCTCTACCGCAACCGGTCAACTGAGAAATTGTAGGTACCATTTGGGAAAAATCTATACTTTTTTTTCAATTGGGAATGGGTCCTTGGCCTACTGGACCCAAATTTGAACGAAAAACAACACACTACGCAATAGCTTGTGTTGCCTTGGGAGAAAATATTGGGAGTGCACTTTATGTAACTATACAGTCTTACAAAGAATATAGTAAAGTATTATATTCCCTTTGCATTCTAACGCTTTCTAACAGAAACAAGTAATAAAACTAACTTATTTAATACAAACGAAATAATTTTCATTGAAATGAATGTGATATTCTTTCATATGAATAGATGCCATTGGATAATGCATTGTACTATTTTCTGTGGACAGGGTTTTGTAAAAGAAACTAAGAGGGAAAAAAACAGCTTTATTCCATTTTCGTATTATTCTCTTCCACTTCAAATCTGACATTTTCATGAAAGTAGTTAGCATTTGAATTCTTTCCATGTAGGCCAATCAATGTTATATAAAACAAATAACAGTAGAGTTGTTAGCTCGACTATTATATATAAAATATATATAGTGGAGCTATCCTACTCACCCCAGCGTCTGCGTTAGCGTCTGCGTTAGCGTTTGCGTGCAAATGTTAAAGTTTTCATACTACCCCAAATATTTTCTTTGTCCCTTGACATATTGCTTTGATATTTTGCATACTTGTTAACCAACATGACTCCAACCTAGAAACAAGAGCAGACAACTCTATCAAGCATTTTGTCATAATTATGGCCCCTTTTCCACTTAGAATATGCAGCAAATGTTAAAGTTTTCGTACTACCCCCATTTATTTTCATTGTCCCTTGACATATTGCTTTCATATATTGCATACATGTTTACCAACATCATCCTAAACTATAAACAAGAGCAGACAACTCTATCAAGCATTTTGTCATAATTATTGCCCCTTTTATACTTAGAATATGCATGTTATTGATAAATCTATATTAAAGTTTGCGTACTACCCCAAATATTTCCTATATCCTTTGACACATTGCTTTTATTTGTTGCATACTTGTTTACCAACATGACCCCAACCTATAAACAAGAGCAGACCACTGTATCAAGCATTTTGACATCATTATGGCCCCTTTTACACTTAGATAATTGAACGTTTTGCTTAAATTGCCAGAACTTTTTTATTTATGATCACATTTTATTATTACTTTGACAAAACAACACTTACCTGAATACCACAATGGATTCCACCCAAACAAAACCCTGCCCCTACCCAGAATCCCTTCCCCTCCCCCAACCACACACCACATTATACCCCCCTCTTACCCCACCACCCCCCCTACCCCCCGATTTTTTTTTAACATCATCTAATAAATTACCCCACCCCACATTATACCCCCCTCTCACCCCCCCTCCTACCCCCCCCCCCCCCCAAAAAAAAAAATTATTTTTTATTTTTGAAAGATCGTCTAATAAATGACCACACCCCACATTATACCCTTCTCACCCCCCCAAATTTTTTTTTTTATTTTTTCCTTTTTTTATTTTTAAAAGATCTAATAAATTATTGAATATGAACAATTTCCCCATGATGGTTAAAGTTATACTGTCAAGCACTCGAATAGTCGAGCGCGCTGTCCTCTGACAGCTCTTGTTTTGAATATGGGCTGACTTGATGACATTGTAGCTGTAGTTGTTAGAGAAGTAGTGGTGATGATGATGTAAGCGGTGGAGATAGTAGCGGTGGTCGTGGTAGTGGTGCTGGTTTATGATGGTGGTAGTGGTATGAGCACTTATATGTGGTTGTGGTGGTTACATTAGTGGTTGTGGTACTGGCAGCACTAGCAGTAGTGGTGGTGGTGGCTGCAGCAGTCATTAATTGAGTTATCTTAGTAATATTAAAGTAGGATATAGTTAATGGCAGTAACATATAACAGCAGTAGTAGCAGCTGCAGTATTAAAGCATTATTGATGTTGTTGATGATGTTGCATGACAAAATTAACTAAAACCATCATTATTTAAAAGTGATAAAATGTATTAAGAAAATGTGCTGAATTCCAATGCCTGCTATAAAATATTATTTTGCACAAATAATATTTCATAGATCAAGTTTACTTGCATCTCATTTTATGGCAGACTTACCTAACATACATCATCATATTTCAAAATAAGATAAGGCATGAGTTGTGCCATATGGCGCAGATACGAATCTGTCATTAATCTGATGTCAGTAAAAATGAAAAACAAATCTACGCTGTAGAGTATTATGCATAAAACGTTTATTTTAATTTTCAGCGATATGGAATATCATTTTCATGTTTTGATAACAGTTCATTTCATTACAATATATCATGCATTTCATGGCAGTATTTGATAAGTGATGATATGCCAACATAGCAAAAACTTTCCTTTAAGAATTCAGGAATTTACTAGCAAGGGTTGGGGGGGGTTGCAAATATGGTGGGAATCAATAATTTACTTCAATTCAGCTTACATATATGCCGTGGAGTCTGAAAGTATATATGTTTGATATGATGGCAGTTTTGCTTGGTTACTAAACAGCATAATCCCAAGAAAGTTCAGGGTTTACAATCTTACAATAACCTTTAAAAATATTAAATTTATCTATACAAGTTATCATTTATAAAAATGTGTAGCTCTCCTTTACATGAGCTGATGGTTAGCGTTTGTAATAGCCTTTTGTCCGTCATTTGTTGTGAATTATCCTTAGTGCTTAGTCCGTTGTCCTTGCGCATACTGTAGAGGCCTTATTTATGATCAAGAAATTCTTTTAAACATTATGTCCAAATAACTAGGTCCAAGTTTGTAACTAACTCACGTGCGGTCAGAAACTAGGTATTGGTAAAAATTAACAAAAAAGATTGTAATATTAAAGAAAAAGACTTGGACGCTTAAGAAGTCACAATTGTTTGCACGATCTTCATTAAATCTTGCTCAGAATTTTTTTAAAGGATTTTTTCACTTTGTGGAACACATGTCTGCCATGATGCAGGGCAGTTTTACTTATGTGGCTTAATCAGGTGAACAATCCAGAAGTTACATATTTGACTAATCCTTCTTGAATGCTCTGAGCTTTTATGAGTACATACGTACAGCTCATAGTTCTTCTTTGTAAAATTAAAATCAATGTAAAAAAATAATGTCACACATGTGTCCATAAAATCGAGTTAAATCAACCTAATACATTGTTACAAACACAATACCTGTTACAATCGACATTAATTTGCGTCTACTTTGTTGAGAAATGCTCAAAACATAAGATTGATATCAAATCGTTTATGGCGGAAGTTGTTATTGTCGATTAGAGCAAAGGGAAAGAAAGGGTTACACTGCACAAATTGTTTTCACAGTGGTATCTGACGATCTGGTCTTATGGTAGCAGTTGAAATTGTATTGTGTATAACATTGTAGTTTGAATTAGGACACATTCTTATGACTGTAATTTCGCTGCGATCAGATCAGTGGCATGTTCCGTTAGTAAGTTGAATAATATCGGGCGTATGTTTGCATTGTAAACAAGTTGTTATTAAAATAAAGATACTATGTGGTGTTGGTGTAACTTTTACTATTTTACTAAGTGAATGAGGGTTGAAATGCTATGAAACACTTTCTGCACCAATTAAAATATTTATTGAACATATTCCACATTTGTTTTCGGCTAGATTATTTAATATACATGTATACATAGAAAATATTGCAGACATACACACACACACACACACAAAGTATAAAGAAATAGAAAAAAGAAACACCATAAAAGAAACTAAACAAACAAAACAAGAAAGAACAAAGAAATGAATATGCATTGTTATAATGAAATATAAACACATACAGCTAAAAGATTTACAGAAAGCGAAAACCTAAGCACAATCGAGGGACACCACACATAATCAATTGGTCACTGTCGGCTCAGGAACTACTTTAAAGTACCCCGTGTACCCTTATGTAAACTAAATGTTCCCCGGGTACGAATAATACGTTTAAAGGCACCCGGCAATACGACGTGGTTCTTTTAGTATATTTTCCGTACACCGGGAACAGTGTAGTAAACTTTAAAGTACCTGGGGTACCATATACACACATACAGCTGATAAATTTACATATATTTCCCTGTGTGTGATCGTGCTTATTGAAAGCGAAAGCCTAACCACGATCGAGGGACACCACACATAATTTACGCTCAATTGGTCATTGTCGGCTCAGGTACTACTTAAAAGTACCCCGAGTACTCAGAAGTATTCTACAATGTACCCCGGATACGGAAAATACGCACCTGGTCATACTCCGGAATACTTTTTAAAACCGGTATATATTTTCTGTACCCCACATACTTTGCAGCATATTTTTTAATTACACCGTGTACTTGAAGTAGTATCTGAGCCGACAATAACCAATCGAGCATAATTTACTATTGTTTAATTAAATCATTTTATATTTCGAGTCCGCATTGAAAACGTACATAAAGTTGAAAGGCGGTAATGCATGTGTTCATTTGTTTACCATATGAGTGTTTTGGTATATGCATGTATTGAAATACAAAGTGAAATAGATGTTCCATGCTTCGACCACCGACTTATCAAAGAATCGAATCCTGAACGAGTTTTCCGGGGATGGAAGTGTGAAGATAGTGGTGGCAACTGTGGCCTTTGGATTGGGGGTAAGTTACTGGACAATTAATAATGTGACCAACTACTCGAGCTTTCTGTAAATAGATTGACGAAACGTGTTTGTTTGATCTAGATATTACGGCATGGAGATGCGGTAAATTGAATACATGAACCTTGTTGATAATCGAAGTCTCTTCATTTATCGAATTAATTATAAAGTTATTGATAAATTGATTGAGTACAGAGCGATTAATTCATGGCGTACAGGGCAATGCGTATGTATGCATTGGTGAACTTATTATGTGTCGATAACGTGGGCATTATGTTCCGTGTTGAAAATACAAATCTAACATCTGGTCATTTACAGATTGACATTGCGGATGTTCGTCTAGTCGTCCACTGGGGTGCACCAAGAAATCCTTTGTCATACTGGCAGGAGGTGGGGAGGGCAGGCCGGGATGGGAAACCGTCCCTTGCAGTTGTCTATCCCTACGGTCGTTCGTTAGTGGGAGACAGTGGACTGAGAGAGACTTTTAAGAGTGTTGAGTGCTTGAGGCTGTCAGTATTAAAGACTTTATTAACTAAAGAGATGGGTGAAAGTGAGTTATGCGTTAGGGAAGGTTGCGTTTTAAAGAATTGTTCTGTATGTGAGTGTGATCTTTGTCAGTGTTGTTCGAGGTGCTGTGCAAAATGCGGATGTGTTGGTGTGATAGGTGTTTTGGAGAGATTTTTCATTTGATAATTGTCACTGATGAGAATGTAATGATACACAGACAAGAATAACAAGCGAAGAATATATATGTACTGGCATTTCCCCAGAAATTTGGTCAGGCACAGCGGCAGGCGGTTGGTGTCGATTTCTTAATATACTTTCTAAATGTTATAAATCAAAATCCACACTTTGGAGCTACTAAAACACAAAATTTCATAATATTTATTTATTTGTCCTCAGTTCATTTCAGTCAAGTCATTTATTATAAAATTAAATAACAACCAAAATAAACAGAAAGCAAAAAAATGATTGAAAAACATTCTGTGACCAATGGAAAATCTTGCTTCCAATTTCTTGTCGTTTATTAGATTGTATTCTGTCATGCACAGAGACTAAAAAAAAAATGTGTTTTAGGTATATAGCGAATTCCGTAAATATGAAAGAAACTATATATATGTATATATTGTATCTGAATATATTAAATGTTGGTACTGTGAAGTTATAGTCGCCGTTAAGAAAATAGTGTGAACAAATTTTAAATGGTCGGGAGCAATCAAATAAGACGTTTGATTCCAATTAATTGTATTCATAACTTAAATTACGCACAACCGCAACACACATCAGTTACGGTTTATTTTTTAAGCAAGTTCTTTATACTTGTTTATTTTCTGCAATAGTCGTTAACAATTAAAATATTTAAAAGATCGCCGTGGCGTAGTGGATATGGTGTCCGCCTAGCGATCGGGAAGTCACGGGTTAAAACCTCACTGTGAGCGTTCCTTCGATCTCCCCCAAAAGACACCAAGTACTGGTTCTAGTCCCAGGAAACAGATTCGAGAGCGTTTATAAAAGCATACGGCTTTCGATGCAATCGAGCTAAATTAAATAGGTTTAAACTAATTAAAATAAAACAAACAAACAATTTAAGCATATCTTTAATTGCTCTACCTCCACATGTACCGGTAATAATAGATCATTATCGACCATTATGATATTACGACCATAATCGATCCCCATTAACGACCCGTAAATCGTTCATACGTGTTACCTATGCCCCTTATGCACACACTGCTGATAAGAGCGCTGATTGAACGTTGGCCGAATGTAGACAGCATTCGGATTAAAGCTTGCAAGCTCTTGTGAAAATGTCAAGCGCACGCATTTTAGTCCGCTGGGCTAAAATCGCCTGGGGATATCCCTGATTATATGTATCTATACATATGAATATATGGTGTTCGAATATATGTATGAATACAAGTTACACTTTGAATGGGTTGTTTTATATAAATCATTGTTCTTAAATCATGCTCCAGTGTTTTACTTATTGTTATAATGTATAATAATGTCTATCTCAGAAGTCAATGAATTACACTCAATATCAATATTAAAGTGATAAGTCTTATGTTACTAAGAAGTGAATTTTTAATTTATGTCTTACCTTATTAAAGTATCTGATGAATAAGTCATTATCAATTGAAAGTCATACAACTTATGTTACTTATCAGTGATTACTTTTTGTAACTTCTATCAATTCCTAGTTTTCATAATTCTTATAATCCATGCACTACACTTTTGTTATTTTATATTTTGTTTATGGCTAAAAGCAATTGTATGCTTTAGAGCTAATAAATGTTGCTGCTGTAGATGCTGTTGTGTTATAATTCCCTTACGGCAGATCTAAGGGTCATCGTTCGTGTTGTTTCTTCCTAGTGTCTGTTGTCTGAGCGCTATTCATATACAATTAACATAAGTATTAATTAAAATTTGAACAAATTATATATACAATTTCTGTCCATTTAAAACAAATATTTAATATTTTAAAATAACCTTTCTTAAAAACATAAATTGTATGTTCGGAGAAAAGCATAGGTAAACCGTTTATTAGTACATGTTGTAAACACACCGCATGCGTTCCTTTAATTTTTCTTTTGGTTAATAAAAACTGTTCGATATGCAAACAAGTTGACATTTACATTTACGCTTGATGTGTTTGAAACTTTGATTAAAATCTTTCTTCTGCGAGCACACCACATCATGTAAGTTATCTTAATTTGCTCATTATAGATATATTGACGATCTATTTGTGTTAATTCATGCCAGAAAATAGTTTATGTTGCTAATTTTACCAATAAATCTCCGCCTGAAATCCCGGCGGGGATTTTGCTATGGTAAATTGCGAAACCAGTTGCAACTCCCAGACCCGGACGGTCAATAGCTGGGAGTTGGATTATTGCAACTACATATTTGACCCACTTATTGTAGACTATGTTCTGGACATAATGACTTGTGTGTTTTGCCATCTGGATGGAGTTTGAACATGATTGTTGTTTGTTCAAAAACAGGTATTTGAGTAGTTTTCCTTGTAAGTCTATTGTGAAACTTTGTGTACACAATCTTTCAAGGACAGATTTTTTTCCTTGGAGTCTCAAGTGAGCACCTTAAGGACGAATGGTCCTCTTTTTATCCCCCGCCATCGGGATATTGTTGTCCGTCCGTCCGTCTTTCCGTCTGTCCGGAGCAATATCTTGGAAGTGCTTTGACGGATTTCATTGAAACTTGGTATGAGTATATATATGGATACTATGAGTATATATATGGATATTAGGATGATGCATGCCAAATGGCATTGTACACCATCTGTTAATAACGGAGTAATGGTTTTTTGTTTCTTGAAAAAATGCTTTTTTGAGTGTCAAATATAACACTTTTGTGTCCAGAAGCATATTGGCGGGGTTATCAATTCAACGAATTTGCTTGTTGAAATGTTGCGTTATAATATATTTTGATTTCAAACCATTTGTGAATTGCAGAGTTATGTAATTAACAAATGACAAACCATTATATTTTAGGCTCACATTGCATTATTATTAATGTACCACAGTCAGGAAATAAAATTGTATGTTAAGTGAACAATAGTTTATAGGACAATATAAGTACACTGAATGTTTTGCTGTAGATTTCGAAAACCTGCATGAGGCTTAGGTTTGAAGAAAACCAGATCCTTTGCTGCATTTTTTCGCACATGAAGAGCCATTTCTTATGCAGCCAAAACATGAAGCATTTTTCAAAGTGCTCCGAATTGCAATTGCAGCTGCCGCATAGAAATTTGCCAGACAATGAAAGATAGGCGGAAATTGTGTTTATTCTAGAAAATTCCATTTAAAAATCTAAGGGCGTTATTACCACATCACTTGCATGTAACCATGACTTAATTGAAATTCCATGATTTTGCTTTCAATCCCATGGTTTAAGGAAAGTTTTAAAATTCTTTGATGATCTTTAAGTAAATTTATTATTACTGTAATTCCTTTTTATCCCCTGCCATTGGCGGAGGAATATTGTTTTGTCCGTCCGTCATTCCGTCTGTCCGTCCGTCCGGAGCCATATCTTGGAAGTGCTTTGGCAGATTTCATTGAAACTTGGTATGAGTATATATATGGATAAGAGGATGATGCACGCCAAATGGCATTGTACACCATCTGTTTATAACGGAGTTATGGTCCTTTGTATCTTGAAAAAATGCTTTTTTGAGTGTCAAATATAACATTTTTGTGTCCAGAAGCATATTGGCGGGGGATATCAATTCAACAAATTTGCTTGTTACAAATTTATTTTGAAGTCTAGCATTTTCATTCTACTGAGATATAAATTTAGATCTACACTTAACTGTACCTTTTTAGGTCAAAAAGCTGAAAGACTAAAACACAAAAACAATTGTTTTACAGTTTTTGATTGCAAACGTATTTGTGCCAGTCTGACCCGACTCTGTCTAGTTCCAAAATATAAACCGATTTGGGGGAACAATGCCATTGGCACATCATGTTTCAACTATTATTTCATCTTCATAATCAATTCCGCCAGCTGACGCCAATGCAAACACTACGTTGACAGTGACGTCTGCAACAGTTATGGCAATGTTGACAAATGCTTCAATGATGATACTTATGAGATGTGTATAAACTGACGTAAATGTATGTGATGTTCACAAATATATCCTTTATGATGGTTATCTGTAATTTACAATATGAATTAAAGTATAATAAACAAACAACAATATTTCATGAAAGATTGAAATACAGGTGCACAATAATAACATGTGATTATTAAAATCACAACTTAGATTCAACTGAAAACAATAACAAACAATTGAAATGAAAACTATAGTCAATTCACAAATGACTGTGTGGTTTTCCTTTACCCTTATTTCAGAATAAATTTTCAGAATTAAACTGTTGATTTAAATAATATGTGTCCATTTATTTGCCAAAGAAGCACTCTTTGAAAAAAATGCAAAAATATTTGAAAACAAATAACCATAGAATAACAATATCAACTTACTGTACAATGCCATCACTATATTCAGAGACAGTGCTTGTACACCATAGAACAATATGAAACACATGTTTCCCTATCAACTAGGCTCAAAGAATGGACAACTTTTAGATGTGACATTACAAGAAGATATACGAGCTTTTCTCCCAAAGTATGAGCCTGGACCTTTAACTGCAAGGGGGACTGGTCCATACCCTATCAACATCCGGAAAAACGGTTATATCAAAATGCTGCTAGTTTGCAACTGCATTATATATTAAATATCATTTTTTTGTTAAAATAATGCTTTTTCTCAAGACTTTTACCTCTTCAAAAGCCTTATTTCTTCTTCTTTAAAACTGTCCTAAAACCAGGTGGGTCTAGCTAAGCAACAGGTGTACTCTGTTTGTTCTCAAATTATCATGCTCTGTGTCTTGGAGAAGCCTGAACATGACATCACTATCAGACAGAAGCTTGGAGTTATGTCAGCTTAATAAGCCTTTAATTAGAAGAGTAGTCATGGACAGATAACACCTGAGATAAAATGACAAAATATGAGCATAGGTGTTTTATGGAAGTCACAAGGCTTCGTGGACTCTTGGGCTCGTATTTATAGAGCTCATTAGAGAAGTCTTAACTTAAGTAGTTGTGCTAAATTGTAAATTAAGACCGTAGTGATGCATATTAAATCTAATCTGTCCCTAAATACAAACTTGCCTGCAGGTACGCTTGTACACTTTTAGTTTTAAACGTACAACATTCAAACTATTATACTTTGCGAAATTTGTAGTAAATGTCGCCCACTAAATCTGAAGACAGTTAACAATACGACATAATTGCATTAAATATGCATTAAATATGCATCAAATATTGTTTTATATGAATGAAGAATATCTTGGTACTTCCCCAAAAGCTGTCAAAAAATGAAATGTTAATGAAATGAAACTTTTGTTATATAAAGCAGATATTGCGCTTTTTTGGCAAACAGCCCTGCATTTGTTAACTGTGAAATGTAACAGGTATTCAGAACAAGAGCTTTGAGAAAGAAGTTCTGTCTCACATGGCAAACCATTGCCGAATAAACAAATTGAAAAAAGTAAAAAGCATCTGCTGCAAAACATTTGCTGTTTGTTTAGGAAAAAGAAACTAAAATGACAAAAAGTAAAGACCGCTAGTAAAACACATAACAGACAATTTTTCAAATGCTAAGATATTCAAGTAATAGATAAGATTTATCTCCTTATGTTGCAAATGGTGTTTAACTTGTTTGTATGTAATTGAACAAAACAGAAATCAGAGGTGTCAACAAACGAACAATTTATGTTGCAGTTTTACAGTGGATAATTTATGCTTTTCCACTGTCTAGGTAGTTATAGGTTTAATCTATTCTCAGTCGATTAACAAAGACTCTAAGTACTGGTTATTCCCAGGGAACAGTCTTGAGAGTGATTCTATGAGGGTGATATAAGGCATTCATCAACAAATAAATATTTTTGAAAACTTTTATCACTTTTTTTTTCTATAACTCAAAGTCTTCCGAGTGATCTAGCTTAAATAAATACTCCGAGGTTTACATTTATTCTGCTCCTCTAGGTACTGTGTTCTTTTTCACCAATTTGGTATGGGGCCGGGTCCCTTTGGATAGGGAAAAATCACTCTGTTTTGTCTAAAATTTGAAAATTAGTGTTGTTGTTTTTTTGCTTACAAATACTTTTAAATTGAGAATTAAAGAGATAGATTTAAATATCACAATAACTAAGGTTCAACTGATAGATCTTGATAGGAGATGAACTGTATGTTTAACCTTATTAAAAAAATAATATAAATATATATATGTACAAATAAATAAATTATATATACACTGCAACGCCTATATATCACGGACCGGTTTATCGCGCTGTCCAATATATCAATATACATAGTTTTTTGTATATTTTGTTTTTTTTAACCTTCAATTTTTTCATTTGGAAATTTTAGGTCCCATTTGGGAAAAATATATACGTTTTTTTTCCATTGGGAATGGGTCCATCTACAGGACCCAAATTTGAACGAAAAACAACACTGCGGGTATGAGAGAAGATTCAAAGACATGGTGTACTACTTCTAGCAAACAGTTAGTGTGGACGGGATATTTTCAACAATCCAGGTAGCTGGAAGATTATAGTGGGCTATAAAATATTTCACGCTGATTATCAGCTGGTAATTAAACCATGTGCCAAGTTTTTAAACCAATGAAAACAGAGCTTTACTGCTATCGTTTATTTCTATGGAGAACATTATCAGAAAAATTCAATTATTGAATGTTCAGACATCTGCATTTGCCCACTGCTGCCATTAACAAATATTTGTTATGGGCCTAGTAAATGTTTAATTGCAGAAATTTATTGCAATGTGCTGCTTTTACTTTGACTAGATAAAGTGTTTCTGTTATCATTAATATCCTTGCTGCATGTGTTTTATAATATATAATGTCTTATTTTGTACAAGAAATTAAAACTCTGATTTTAAACTTCAAAACTAAAGATAACTTTTTCACTAGTGACATGCATTGAATTTGAGGCATAGTTATTTTAGTTATTGTTCCTTAGTAACACCATGATCATCCATGGACTATCATCAAAGACCATTACTGTAATTGGACCTTTAAAGGCTACAGCCATGGTAAATGATGGTCAACCATTACTTTTACTGGCTCCAACATTCTCAACTCCATGGTCAACTTTGATTGGCACCAACAAGCTACAGCCATTGTCAACAATTACTTTGATTGGCACCAAAAGGCTACAGCCATTGTCAACCATTACTTTGATTGGCACCAACAAGCTACAGCCATTGTCAACAATTACTTTGATTGGCACCAAAAGGCTACAGCCATTGTCAACCGTTACTTTGAGTGGCACCAACAAGCTATTAGCCATTGTCAACAATTACTTTGATTGGCACCAAAAGGCTACAGCCATTGTCAACAATTACTTTGATTGGTACCAACAACTTCAGCCATTGTCAACAATTACTTGATTGGCACCAAAAGGCTACAGCCATGGTTACTTTGCTTGGCACCAAAAGGCAACAGCCATGGTAAACCGTGACCAACCATTGCTTTGATTAGCTCCAACAGGCTATAGTCATGGTAATGCATGGTCATCCATTACTTTGATTAGCTTCAACAGGCTACAGCCATGGAAATGCATGGCCATCCATTAATTTGATTGGCTCCAACAGGCTACAGCCATGGTCAACCATTACTTTGATTGGCTCCAACATGCTATAGTCATGGTAATGCATGGTCAACTGTTACTTTCATTGGCTCCAACAGGCCACAGTCATGGTAATGCATGGTCAACCATTACTTTGATTGGCTCCAACAGGCTACAGTCATGGTAATGCATGGTCATCCATTCCTTTGATTGGCTCCAACACTGACTACAGCCATGGTAAACCATGGTCAACCATTAATTTGATTGGCTCCAAAAGGCTTCAGCCATGGTCATATTTGACCGAAGTCTGCTATTGTTGAAGAATTTCCTCTACCAATAAATGTTATAAAAATGTAATTGAATGGAATGATCATGAGATATAAAGTTGTAAAACACTTTTCCTAATGAGGGCTTTAATGACTCACAGTGACTTGACATGGATTTCAGTGATTTTTTTTTGTCCCATTAGGAAAATGGGAAAAAAAAACGTACCAGCCCAATTAGGAAAAATTTGCGTAAAAAAACCCTAAAATTGGGAAAATTCGTGTCGTGAAGTTGGGAAATTGGTGTATTTGATATTTTGCTCCCCAAAACATTAAAATTGATAACTAAATGTTTTAAAATTGTCAATATTTACTGAGGTTAAAGCCATAGAGTTGCATAAGGAAACTAACTAAATGATGCTAATAAGAAAAGTGCAGTTTTCCAGTACTTTATAAAGAAGGAAAAAAAATCGCTGGATTTGAATGAAACTATAGGTTAAAGGTTAAACTGATAGTCTTGCATTGATTTTGGTTATCGATTCAGATTCATTTGATTTATTACAAGTCTTTGAATGCTTTAGAGGCCATTAGCTTAAACAAACAGTTTTATCAACCTTTTTAATTAGATAATTTATAGAGCCTTCTGCAAATGCTGACATAAAAGGCAAAATATTTATCATCAAGGCTTTCGAAAATAAATCAAGTTAACTTTATTGACAAATTTTGGCCCCCTGTGTTGGCTTGAATTTCATTGATGAAATTCTTTTCTCACAAGAAGGATTGATCAGCAGAAAATTTGTCAATGTCAGCTTAAATGGTCTAAATGTTTGTCGCTTGAAAGTTAATTAGATTTCACTGATTTTGTATATTAAAAATGATGTATTAAAATCAAATGTGTAGAACTGCTAAAAGTTATTTGCATCTGAACTACAAAAAAAATTAACCAAAAATATATAATAATAAAAAACTGCATTTGCCTTTCCCGATAATTTACAGGACATAATTGTGACCAAAGGCTGCCAGGTACAAAATTCCATATACAGACTTGCTTTATTATGATTTCGTTCACCGCTTAATAAGAGGTGTAAGATATCATAGGTATGTTTCCGAAAGAGTAAATGTTACCACTCGAGTGACTCTATGCCAAACCTTTGAATAGCAATGATTTATTGTTATGTAATATATGACATTATAATTGACAGATAGATTGTGTTTTGGAACAGGTGCATAAATTATGGCTTGCCTTTAATCGTTGGCGTTTGACCAAAGCATTGTGCTAGGATTACAATTTCTTTGCCAAAAAAACAAAAGAAATTTGCTTTAGGATTTTATTGACCTTGCATTTTGCACTTACAAAGGGCTGTTAAAAATAAGATAAGATTTATGTTTTTGACAATGAACTTGACAAAAAAGTAAAAATATTTCGGTAATTATGGGAGTAAAGAGGTGCAGTAGTAATTTCCAGGACTATAATTATTAGTTATACTGGTACACAGTTATTATTCATGACTTGTTAATAATTATAATAACCGTTATTAAACCTTGTACCCTATGAATCAGGTGCAAGAAAATTCTTCAAAATAGTTGAAATTAGTAACAAAATTAAACCACGCTCTAGGCAAATCAGGCTTAACCCTTTGCATGCTGGGAAATTTGTCGTCTGCTAAAATGTTGTCTGCTGAATTTCTAAAATTAGCATTTTCTTCGATTTTTTTCAAAGAATATTATCAGAATAGCAAACAGTTTGGATCCTGATGAGACGCCACATTCTGTGGCGTCTCATCTTGATCCAAACTGTTTGCAAAGGCCTTTAAAATTCGGTTCCCGCACTGAAAGGGTTAATGCATTTGTGGAAAGTGTTTTTTGTGATTAGACTGTGCAGACCACGCAGGCTAATCTGTGACATACTTAACGTAAATGCATTAAGCCTGGTTTTCCAATAGATCTTCTCAATGGTGATACTAATTCCAACTATTTTTAGGGGGGGTTCCTTAAGAAGATTCATTTAATTGGATTGGTTAAAGTGGTTTATATTATTTTGCTGAGTCAAAACAATTTTGTCATTCCATGTCACCCTAGTTTCTCTTGGTCTAGTCTGTGATGAAAAGAAGTTTAGCTTTCCTCATATGAGTGGTATTAATTTGCTTTGGCATTAAATATGTCTCATATCAGTGGATAGAAACAAAGATATGCTAATCGTGGAGTACTTGACATGAAATCCAAGAAGGCTGGAGGGACTATTTTAGTTAAACATTGTCGACTTTGCTGCATTACTTTCAATCAGTTATGGTACTCAATCCAACTATTTTAAATTCTGATGGGCATAGAGCAGGGCTTTTTTATTTTGGGATTGGGATTTAAAAATTCCAGCATGGTCACATCAAGTGTGGGGGGAGTGG
Organism: Dreissena polymorpha; assembly: GCF_020536995.1. Taxonomy (NCBI): domain Eukaryota; kingdom Metazoa; phylum Mollusca; class Bivalvia; order Myida; family Dreissenidae; genus Dreissena; species Dreissena polymorpha. Next base: position 14,845,650 of record NC_068360.1, read on the forward strand.
TCGAAAAATATTTTTTTAGGCTTTTCCTTCTATGATTGTTAAGGCAGTTGTCAGTGACTAGCATAAGTTTTTGGTAGTAGTTAGACCAAGCTTTTCCAGGAAAAGTGCGAGGTTACAATTGAACTGATGGCCCCAAATTTGTCAGAATTATGCTTGAAATGACTAATATTATAAATCAAAGACACAAACAATCTGCTTCATTCATATTCATCTTTTATTTGTCCTTTTTAGCTCGACTATTATATATGAAAAATATATAGTGGAGCTATCCTACTCATCCCGGTGTCGGCGTCTGCGTCTGCGTTAGCGTGCAAATGTTAAAGTTTTCGTACTACCCCATTTATTTTCATTGTCCCTTGACATATTGCTTTCATATTTTGCATACTTGTTTACCAACATGACCCCAACCTATATATGAGCAGACAACTCTATCAAGCATTATGTCATAAGTATGGCCCCTTTTCCACTTTGAATATGCAGCAACTGTTAAAGTTTTCGTACTACCCCATTTATTTTCATTGTCTCTTGACATATTGCTTTCATATTTTGCATACTTGTTTACCAACATGACTAGTGCTGCAACAATACGCCAAAAACCGTATTGCAATATATTGTCAGTTCAAAAACCCGTATTGCAATATATCGCAATATATTGCTAACTTGTACCAAAATTATAACTTGCCAATTACCCAATAATCCCATAAATTCCAATTTTAAAGCAAATTCTGGTAAATATTTACTATAAATGTGCTCAAGAATAATAAGAAACACAAACATTCGCAAATTTTCTTAAGTATCAAATACATTTTTGCAATTGTTACTATTTAAAGATGTGATGAAATAACGTCCAACCGGGGCGTTTTTCCCACTGAACACGCGTAATTCAGCTGACGTGATGTTCTTGTTTTTATACAACACAAAATACGCCCATACTTTCCATGCGACGTTCTACATGTCTGTATAATTTTCGCGCGCTTTTTATTGAGACAAAGGAGAAAGCACGTTTTATTTGACGCTATAATTTTTTATTGTCGCGTTAGCATTCAAATTTGGAAGCGTGTTTCCGAAATTCGGATTACAAATATTGCTCAAATCAGAATCGAACGAAACATTTACAGCTGTGCGAAATTAATTCAACGATAATATGTTCAAAAGCATCGAATGAATGCTCCCATGTAACAACGCTACTCCGTATAATACACTTTTTAGAATGCTTTTTTTACGTAAAAAATTATTTACACTGCTTTGTTTTGTTTACCTTTTTATCATTATTTCGGATGGCTTTTCTGGACGAAATGTGAATGAATTTTTGTAAAATTTGCGTACCGGTATGATGAAAATCATATCGCAATACAATATGCGGATTGCGTATTGCGATATATACCGATATACCGGTATATTGTTGCAGCCCTAAACATGACCCCAACCTATAAACAAGAGCAGACAACTCTATCAAGCATTTTATCATAATTATTGCACCTTTTATACTTAGAATATGCATATTATTGATATATCTATGTTAAAGTTTGCGTACTACCCCAAATATTTCCTATATCCTTTGACATATTGCTTTTATATTTTGCATACTTGTTTACCAACATGACCCCAACCTATAAACAAGAGCAGACCACTGTATCAAGCATTTTGATATAATAATGGCCCCTTTTACACTTAGATAATTGAACATTTTGCTTAAATTGCCATAACTTTTTTATTTATGATCACATTTTATTATTACTTTGACAAAACAACACCTACCTGAATACCACAATGGATTGCACCCAAACAATACCCCACACCCCTACCCAGAATCCCTCCCCCCCCCCAACCTCTCCCCCCCCCATTTTTTTTAAAACATCATCTAATAAATTACCCCATCCCATATTATAACCCCCTCTCACCCCCCATCCCCCCTACCCCCCCACCCCCTACCCCCCACCAAATTTTATATATTTTTTAAACATCATCTACTAAATTACCACACCCCACATTATACCCCCCTCTCACCCCCCCTACCCCCCCCCCCCAATTTTTTAAAATATTTTTTCTCCTTTTTTTATTTTTGAAAGATCGTCTAATAAATTATTGAATATGAACAATTTACCAATGATGGCTAACATTATATTGTCGAGCACTCGAATAGTCGAGTTATGCCCCCAGATAAAATGATCAGGGATATACAGTCAAACCTGAATTCAGCGGTCAATCAAGGGAAATGATCAAAGTGACCGTTGTCCACAGGTGACCGTTGAATTCGGATCACAATTTTAAGAAGGTTGGTCAGTTGGTAGTAGGGCTGCAACAATATACCGGTATATCGGTATATATGGCAATACGCAATCCGCATATTGTATTGCGATATGATTTTCATCATATCGGTACGAAAATTTTACAAAAATTCATTCACATTTTGTCCAGAAAAGCCATCCGAAATAATGATAAAAAGGTAAACAAAACAAAGCAGTGTAAATTATTTTTTACGTAAAAAAAGCATTCTTAAAAGTGTATTATACGGAGTAGCGTTGTTACATGGGAGCATTCATTCGATGCTTTTGAACAGATTATCGTTGAATTAATTTCGCACAGCTGTAAATGTTTCGTTCGATTCTGATTTGAGCAATATTTGTAATCCGAATTTCGGAAACAAAATTCCAAATTTGAATGCTAACGCGACAATAAAAAATTATAGCGTCAAATAAAACGTGCTTTCTCCTTTGTCTCAATAAAAAGCGCGCGAAAATTATACAGACATGTAGAACGTCGCATGGAAAGTATGGGTGTATTTTGTGTTGTATAAAAACAAGAACATCACGTCAGCTGAATTACGCGTGTTCAGTGGGAAAAACGCCCCGGTTGGACGTTATTTCATCACATCTTTAAATAGTAACAATTGCAAAAATGTATTTGATACTTAAGAAAATTTGCGAATGTTTGTGTTTCTTATTATTCTTGAGCACATTTATAGTAAATATTTACCAGAATTTGCTTTAAAATTGGAATTTATGGGATTATTGGGTAATTGGCAAGTTATAATTTTGGTACAAGTTAGCAATATATTGCGATATATTGCAATACGGGTTTTTGAACTGACAATATATTGCAATACGGTTTTTGGCGTATTGTTGCAGCACTAGTTGGTAGTATTACTACGTCGTTACCCCACCCAATCGTTTGCATACAGTGTAAAACAAATGCTCATTGCATTAACAAAGCATAATACCAGCATTAACTTACGCGTGTACATTGAATAATAGAGAATAATATCTTTTAGATTGATTTAATTTCATATTGTTAAATTAAACAATGACTTTATCAACGCTGATATAATTGTTTACTCATGCATCTCATTCATTCAGTAAATAAAGCTTGTCACGTTCCGTTGACGTCACGCCCGTAAAAGTCTAAAAAGCGGATTCGGTGTCATAAACCGATAGTACGGTGTAATTGTACCGTTCTAATTCAAAGAAATAGCGGTCATTTAATTTAGCGATAATTACTTTCAACAAGTCATAAACTCTGATATATTTTCTTTTGAAGATACCCCCACTATTATCCCCGGAAAAGAAACCTTTTCAACACCTTATAATTTGTTTACACGCAGCAGGCCGCTTTTATAATATCGTAGACAATTACCGCTTTCAGACGCTTTAAACGCAAAATAGACGGACAAATAATGTGCTGTGTTTTTAATTTTCGCGACTCGAGACGACTGACGCGTGACCGTTGATTTCAGGTCAAACATAAATTTCGGAGTGGAATATAGTGGCCGTTGGCCGTTATGGTCAGGTGGCCGTTAAATTCAAGTGTAATATGGAGTGTTTTTCGTCGGGGGGATTCCAGACTGACCGTTGTCTGCAGGTGACCGGTAAATTCAGGTGGCCGTAAGGTCAGTTTCGACTGTATTGTTTTTGGCCTGCCTGATTGTCTGTTTGTATGTCATTGTATGTGTGTGTCTGTCCCAAAACATTATGGTTTGTCATTACTTTTGCAATATTGAAGATAGCAACTTGATATTTGGCATGCATATGTATCTCATGGAGCTCCACATTTTGAGTGATGAAAGGTCAAGGTCATCCTTAAAAGTCAAAGGTCATTTTCTTTCTAAAATAGCACCCGTGCGACTTCAAAGAAGGGGGCATTGTGTTTGACAAACACAGCTCTTGTTTCTTTATATCTCTTGAAGCCCTTCAACCTTCACCACACCACTACCCTTACCCCCTCACCCTGTCAACACCCCCCATCCTGAGACACCCCCACTGCACCACTACCCTACCCTCACCCTGTCAACACCCCCCTTCCTGAGACACCCCCACTGCACCACTACCCTACCCTCACCCTGTCAACACCCCCCATCCTGAGACACCCCCACTGCACCACTACCCTACCCTCACACTGTCAACACCCCCCATCCTGAGACACCCCCACTGCACCACTACCCTACCCTCACCCTGTCAACACCCCCCATCCTGAGACACCCCCACTGCACCACTACCCTACCCTCACCATCAACACCCCCATCCGAAATCACACCCTAGATAATGTTACAATTTGATTAAATAGACCATTCTCACATGCAACGTTCATTTGATTCTTTTCAGACTTGCAATTTCTCAGCTCCTTGGCACACTATACTTGAGCAAGCTTCTGAAAGAGACTCTTAAACATTTCATAAACTTATCATAAAAGCCCTTCTGTTTTATGTTAGCACAGCAAGACATTGTTTGCTTTTACGATTTCAAGAGAGGAAAAGAATGTGCAAAAAACCACAGCGGTACCATTGGGGCATGGTAGTTTCTAGTTTGTTCAGATGAGAAGATTTCAACGCTAACTGACCCAACACTTGTGAAAAGATGGGCGGAAAATTAAATAAACTTGACATACCTGACAAGTTCACTGCCAATAAATGTGAATTCCTGAATAAAACATCTGAAGAACTATTTATAATGAGCTTTAATCTGTGACGCAGTTAGCAGGTAATTTAATGGAATTATTATCCCCTGTACTTTACTATTGAGATATTTTGTTAGCTTATTTAATGAAATCAGACTCATGATGACAGACGTCTGGCCGGCTCAGTTGGTAGAGTGCTTATCTACAAAGTGGAGGATCGCAGGTTTGACACTCCGGCCTGGCCACATTACTTGTATGGGGATTGATTATGAAATCCATTAAACTAACTGCTGTGCTATGAACGAAAACAGAATAATCTGTTGATAGCGAAAAAAACAACTAAACAAACAAACAAACAAACATTGATGAGAGACCAAAAATGAAATATTTCAATTACATAATAGCTATCCCTTAGTATACTCAAACCCGGTTAACTCGCGGGTCGGGTTGAGTCGCGGTAATTCATTAGCGCCCTCTGGATTTGGTTTATAAACAAACCTGCGTAACCTTGATGTCAAATATGAAAGAAAACACCTCTCGCTACAGATTGGAATCGAGTTTTGGTAATTAAATGTCGTAAAACTCAGACTTAAAAAATATTTGTATTTTTAAAGTTCAGTTAATTGTCGTAACAAAAAATACGACATTGCTTGAAAATAACTGTGCTATTTATGTTATTTGATGTCTTAAATTCCATATATTTAAATTGTTATATACTTTATTGATTGTTAATTTAAATGGTATATCAGAACTTTGATTATTCATGTTTAATTTAAAATTGGTGCTGTTTAAGGTAGCGCACCTCTAATGATTTCCCGCGATTTCTTCGAAGGTTGAAGAGCCTACTATTAGGTGCCGTAGCCTAGTGGTTAAGGCGATAGACTAGAAATTTTTTGGGATATTCCCGCGCAGGTTCGAATCCTGCCGACGACGTATACTTTTTTGCGACGCGTTTTATTTATTTTCTTACGTAATTTGATTTAATATGGCATATAAGCTTTATTTACTGTTAAATATGTTGCAATTTTTATGCACATTCTTCAATTATTAAAATTAAAACAACGTTATGGCGAAATTGGGTGATTTACTGTTGAAAATACGAACCATGCATGTTGCATTTTTATTTTTATTTCAAAAAGTAAACGGTAAATCTGTCTATTTCTTGGTATTTTTGCTGTATATAGTGTTTCTATAAAAACTTAGTTTAAAATATGACTTAAATGATACTATTTTGAATTTTATGACACTTTAACCGACCCAATTTTTACTTGGCTGAAATCACTTACATTTCATGGCGCTCTTCCATAGATAAAAATTTGTAAAAAATAAATGTCTGTAAAAGAATACTTATTTCATCTTGTTTAAACTTTAAACACCTTTACAGCATCTGTACACACCAACTGCATGCCCATATTTGGAAATTTGAATGAATTATGGAACTTTTATATACCCCAGGGGTGAAAATAAACTGGACAAAAGCCGAGTGTGGGGGTGGTTTTGAAAAAATCGGTATATTTTTTTTAAAAAGCATGGAAAGCCTACCTACAAATTTGCATGAAGTTCATTGAAATGATGCTGATTAAGAAAATAATTACTTAGATTATATTTGGATATGTGCCCATTAGAGGTGCGCAACCTTAACCTATTTACCGCGAATCAACCTGGAGAAAAAATAAACAAAAATGGCGGACAGTGGTGTCGGATTTGTTTCTACGACAGTTTATATTGAAGGATTTTAGTCATAAAAGGGCAGTTGTCCAATAAATTTAAGTAAAATATGATTGTCCTTTAAATTATTTATCTGATATAAAAAAATTATGAAGATTGTTTCCAGACGCAAGTGAATAGTCCTTAAGTACCTCGAGTCAATCGTGTTGCAGGATATTTCAGTTAAATCTGTGCTATATCATTCTCCACATTATCTCTTTCAGCGCTGGAACCGAATTTTGAAGGCCTTTGCAAACAGTTTAGATCCAGATGAGACGCCACAGAACGTGGCGTCTCATCAGGATCCAAACTGTTTGCTATTCTGATAGTATTCTTTGAAAAAAATCGAAGAAAATGCTAATTTTAGAAATTCAGCAGACGACATTTTAGGAGACGACAAATTTCCCAGCATGCAAAGGGTTAAACTAAATTTGAATCAATTTGAGTAAGTTGCAAAACTGACATGATGTTATGAGAAATACCTTAAACACTCTCTAAACTCCTTTGAAATTGTTAAAAAGCTGCAAAAATGTATCTGGCATGCAATTAAAACACCATTTAAGGTGTTGACAATCCTAAAAAAGTGACAAAAAAGTTGTACAATTTGCATCTTTTATGACTCAACATAAATCCCAGTCTCTTTTCAACCACTTCTTTGATCGTGTTTAATCGTCCGTACGCCCTTAGTGCACCGAACATTGTGCTGTGCGAAATAAAATTACAGCATCCGCTGGTTTTGAATTGAAATCTATAATTATTTTACCAATGAAATATGCTTTCATTCATAGATATTGACAGATGTTGCATTTTTGTATTTATTAGTTTAATACTTCAATAAATGCTATTTCCCCTGCGAAATGTTGTTCTGCAGTTCACGAATAATTCGTGAACAGTTCATGAACTGTTCGTGAACTGAGTTCATGAATTGTTCACGAATAGTTCGTGAACAGAAAATGAGCCACATCTGTGAAAAGTTCTTGAAATTTTAGTTCATGAACTGTTCATGAACACTAATGGCTTGAAGTGTTCATGAAATATTCTTGAACCCTAATGGCATGAAGTGTTCATGAACTATTCTTGAAACCTTATGGCATGAAGTGTTCATGAACTATTCTTGAATCCGTGTGGCATGAAGTGTTAATGAACTTTTCTTGAACCATTATGGCATGAAATGTTCATGAACTATTCATGGACATCAATGGCATGAAGTGTTCTTGAACAGTTCATGAACAACACAATTCTTGAAAAATTCTTCAGGGTTTTGCTGTTCACGAACAGTTCATGAACATTTTCCTTCTATTTTTCAATGGCTCATTTTCTGTTCACGAACTGTAAGTGAATAGTTCATGAACCATAGTTCTTCAAGAGTTCATGAACTGAGGTGGCATGAAGTGTTCATGAACTATTCATGAACAAGAATTTGTCAATTTATGCAAAGGTTATCATAAGTGTTACTAAAGCTCAACAAACAGGTCAGGGTAAGAAGAAACAAGTCTTGTATTAGCACTTAACATATTGATAGCAACATATAACAATAATTTAAATATAACACTAATAACTGAGATACAAGTGGTTTGATAATACTCTTTAAATTTCATAATACAACTTTGCACTATATGTTCATGAATAATTCATGTATTGAAAAGATTATGAATAGTCTCATTTTCAGTTCAAGAATCATTTACTAATCAATGGTTTCCCTGAAATGGTTACACTTACAGTGCCAAAGAACTTGAAATGGAACCAATGGCTGATCAGTTCAGCCGGTAATTTATTAAAGACTTACATTTTCAAATATAACATAAACCATGTGCCTTCCGTTTCAACTACCTGTGCACACAATATTCTTTCTTTGTAAAAACAGCAATGCAATGTACATTGAGTTCTTGATATCATCTTAAACTGTTCTTGAAATAAGATGTCCTTAAAACGTTCTTAAACTTGTCTTTTAAGTCTTCCAAGAACAATGACAGATCCTTTTAAGAACATATTGGATTCTTAAAAAGTCCATCATACGTTCAAAAACATTGTGTAGACCTGTTTAAGAACATCAGAAGGAAACATGTTGTTCAAAAAAGTTCTTAAAGTGTTCAAGAATAGTTTAAGAATAATTCAAGAACAGGAAAGGTCCTTAAAAAGTTATTGAAGTGTTCCTGAAGGCAGTTCTTGAACAGTTCTTGTACAAATGTTCTTAAAATTCTCTAGAACAGGTCAAGAACTCTAACTTACAGTGGTGAAAGTACTATGCATATTCATACTAACTTCACAGGTTTCACAAATCTACAAGATTTGTATGCTAGACATTTCAATGTTACTTTCAAAAATATGTATGAAACATCTAGCAAAAAGGAATTCATGAATTATTCATGATGGATCCTTAAAGTCTGTCTCAGAAAAGTCATTAGAAATACTAGTGCATGAAATGTTCATCACTAAGTATTTATGGTTAGATGAAGAACTGTTCATGAACTTTGAAATGTTCAACAATAATTCATAAACAGTTCATGAACATGTCTTAAGAACAGTTCATGTCCAAAAGTTCATGAACCAAGCTCAGGAACTTTTTCAGACCCGTTCATGAACAGTTCTTGATTGGCTTGAAGTGTTCATGAAATCATGAACAACATTTCGCCAGGGTTACGTGCCCTAAATCTATTTAGAATACACCCCTCTAAGTGACTCTTCTGAAAAACATACTATTTACTCCCAAGTTGAGGCATTTATATTAAATTTGGTTGTTTACTTGTACCTAAACAACATTACGTAACGCACCAGTAAACTTGATTTAAATGGAATACTTTAGCATTACTATGTCATTATGTTCCAGAATTTATATCTTAAACAGAAATTATAAAAATTTAGAATAATTTTTTTTTGTAATCATGTTAATTCTTTAAATCGTGTTTAATAAATTGTTAATGAGAAAGCGTATTTTCAATCATTTTGAAATAGTTTTTCCCTGCCGTTAATATTCAGATATCTATTTAAAAAAGTATGTATTGGATTTAATTTCTTGAAATTAAATTTTTAACATTAAATGTTTTATGTTTGCTGAATCCTGTTCAACGAACAGATCAAACGAGGAATGTCACTTTGATTTGCATGCTCTTTAACTTCAAAATCGCAATCCTTTAGAAAAGGGTTAGATAAAAAAATCACCCCTCTTATCAAGTCTTTGTTATTATGTAAACATGCACATTTTGCGTTTTAAATCTTGCAGGTCTGAAGTGTCCTATTTGAAATATTAAGAACACTGCCACCAATATAAAGTCCACTTCAGCATTCCAAAAGAAATACGCAGAAGTTTTTTGCGTTGTGTGATATTTACTTTTAAATGAATTTTTTAAAATTGAATGAATGCTCTCCGAGCATGTTTACAATGGAGAGAATGGTTTATCTCTTTAGCAATTGTACGGATTCTGATCTGATTCTGATTTTCAAACATTTTTTGCAATTCAATTTCATTCAAGTGCTGGTTCATCATAAAATTGCTTTAGAAGGGGGATTCCTTTTATTCCTGATAATTTTCTATCTAGATTTAAGCGCAAAGCTACTGTATGCCGTATGGAAAGGTTTATTAAAAAAAACAACAGTTGCACACACAATTCTTTATCACCAGATGCAAGTATTATCCAGTGACCACTTTCTTTCTTAATTTGTTTTTGAAGAAAAATATGTTTTGCTGAAATCTATGACTGCATGATGCCAGATATTGCTGAATTGTAAAAAAAGACATTCTTTAAAAATGTTTTAAAATATAAGCATCATAGATGTTTTAATTTACCCAGTAAGTTGTATTTGTGTGCAAAAAGGTTTTAAACTGCTATCAATTTGTTTCTTTGATTATACACAGACAGTATATGAGCTGTAAAGTTGATATTCATGATTATAATGTATAATATATGGTATTATGTTGTTCAAATATAGTTATCTAAAAGTATTCCTTTGCTTGTAACATTCTTTTGATAAATATATGAGCTGTGCACTGTGAAAAGGTGGTTTAATGCATGTGTGTAAAGTGTCGTCCCTGAGATTTGCCGTTGCAGTCTGCACTGGCTAATCAGGGACGACACTTTCCGTGTTTGATATTTTTCATTTTAAGAAAGTCTCTTATTAGCGAAAATCCAGTTTAGGCAGAAGGTCATCCCTCATAAGCCTGTTCAGACTGCACAGGCTAATCTGGGACGACACTTTACGCACATGCATTAAACCCCCTTTTCACAGAGCACAGCGCATATGGAATCACGTGTAAGACAGACTTTAGAATGTTCATGGTGCGAAAGCCTAAGCAAGTGTGTAAATGAATACAGGGCTGAATGATTAGATTTGAAAAACGTTGGGCATACCGTCTATTGTAACATATTTTTGTTTGTTTCTCATTTCAGAAACAATACTAGAACTAATTCAGCACACTTTGAACAACACCAGAGCAAAGTTGTCAGAATGGTATGGAATTCCCACTGAGGAGCATAGGCACATCGTGAACAATCTTTTCTTGTCTTTCGAGGATTTTTTGAAGTCCAATCACGTGTTAGTAGAGGAAAGTGTCAGTAAATTCTTCGATAACATTCTTCCTGTGATTTATAAAAATGTGATTTATCGCGATTCAAAATCGTGGACTCCTGCACATGCAAACTGCTTGATGAAGCACCGGAGCGAAATTACTCCGCAGCCATTCGGGAAGAATCCAGAAGAAATCGCTGCAAATTTAAACAACGCTTTGGGCCTTTCAAAGTCCTATTTAGAGGCGTTGGCTGTTATACTAGAAACAATAAATAACACGGATAACCTTGCGTTAGAAAATGAGTGTAAAAATGCAGTTGTTCGTCTGCAGTATTGTTCTCATTGTCGGGGTTTTATCGACGTCAAGCCGTGTAACGGTTTTTGTCTGAATGTCATGCGTGGATGCCTATCCAATATGGCGGAACTGGGCTCCGAATGGAACAATATTATCACATCTATTGAGGGAATGGTGCGAGAAATGAGTGACAAAAGCCTCGGAGACGCTTTCAAGAAGCTGTCCATCGGAATTACAGATGCAATATTCCATGCAGTAACTACTGAAAGGAACTTTAACAAAAGCGTAAGTGCAATTTTATCTCAATTTTTTTTGCAAAATGGAGGTTACACAGTCTTGTTTTTGTTGTTTTTTTAAAATAACTTTTTGTGATTGTGTATTCTTTCAACCATTTTCTGCACAAAAGTTACTAACACCTTAATGTATCAGGTGCTTTTGCGCATGCATTAAGCCCCATTGTTTCAGAGGAAGGCTAATTATCCCCCGCCATAGGCTGGCGGAGGGATATTGTTTTAGTGTTGTCCGTCTTTCCGTCCGTCTCTCCATCCGTCCGGAGCCATATCTTGGAAGTGCTTTGGACGATTTCATTGGTATGAGTATATAGGATACTAAAGGATAATAACAGAGTTATGGCCCTTTGTATCTTGAAAAAAAAAATTTGTGTGTGTCTGGAGTCATATCTTGGAAGTGCTTTGGCGGATTTAATTGAAAATTGGTAAGAGTGTCCAGAAGCATATTTGCGGGGGATATCAATTCACCGAATATGCTTGTTATCCCCCACCATAGGCGGAGGGATATTGTTTTGGCGTTGTCCGTTCGTCCGTCTTTCTGTCCGTCTTTCTGTCCGTCCGGCACTTTTGTGTCCGGAGACATATCGTGGAAGTGCTTTGGAGGATTTCATTGAAACATGGTATGAGTATATATATGGATAATAACAGAGTAATGGCCCTTTGTATTTTGAAAAAAAGTTTTTTTTGTGTGTCCGGAATCATATCTTGGAAGTGCTTTGGCGGATTTCATTGAAAATTGGTAAGAGTGTCCAGAAGCATATTGGCGGGGGATATCAATTCACCGAATATGCTTGTTATCCCCTGCCATAGGCGGAGGGATATTGTTTTGGTGTTGTCCATCCATCCGTCTTTCCGTCTGTCCGTCCGGCACTTTTGTGTCCGGAGCCATATCTTGGACATGCTTTGGCGGATTTCATTGAAACTAAAATGGTATGAATATATATATGGATAAGAGGATGATGCACGCCAAATGGCATTGTACACCATCTGTTAATAACAGAGTTATGGCCCTTTGTATCTTAAAAAAAAATGCTTTTTTAGTGTCAAATATAACACTTTTGTGTCCAGAAGCATATTGGCGGGGGATATCAATTCAATGAATTTGCTTGTTTACAGTAAATCTGATGATTGAACTCGGAAAATATCGAATTATTGTCAGCAGGCCTGTATTTGTTTCGTCAATGCATCATGAACACAAGTTTTTTTGTTTTGTTATCTTCTAGAGAATGGGTCAGACAGTGTGGATAACAAATGGCAACAACATATCAATTACTCTGTCAGAAACATATAGCATGCTCTGAATGTATAGTGTTATAAAATGGCTATGAAATAACTGTTGACAAAACATTAATGTTTGTATCAAAGCAAGCCATTTGAAGACCTGACAGGATAATTAAAATTATGTAAATTCAATGTTTTTGGGTGCAGTAATTTATTCAGTGCATGCAATGTTAATGATATTTTTAAAATTTTGGACAGAACTAATTAATTTACATTATGCTATCGCTTTATAGAATTCTCTTAACTTGTGTAAATTGAACATAAGATTTAACTAATGTCAGTTTACTTTCTATGGAAATTTTTTGTTTTGTTTAAAAAAATAATTGCATTCTTTTACTGTACACTGTTAAGTATTTTAGTGAAAAAATTGTTATTTTGTTAATATGTTAACAAGGGCTCATAAAGAAAAGTTGAAAAAAAACACTGTAGGTAGTCCATTTTGGGGAAAATGTGTGCGTGAGATTGCTAAAATGATTATAAAAGAATACTTAAGTAATTTGGTCTAGGGTAAAAAAAATACGATGTTATGAAAAAAGTACCTGATTTTGAAAAAAACTCATATTAATTGCATATGCAAGGCACCCAGTAACTGTCTCTATAAATCAAAAGACAATCATCTTTCAGTCCCTGACTGTGGCATGCATTTTCAACAATAATCATAATCATTGTGTGCAGATCTTTCTTGATATAACCAGTCTGCTTTGGGAAATCTGGTTTATTGTGCATGGTGGTCGGCATTGAGGCCTGATAAATTTGAGACACGTTCTCTGAAAACAGTTAAATGCCTGCACATAAAGTGAGCTGTCCCAGATTAGCCAGTGCAGTATGCTCAGGCTAACCCTTTGCATGCTGGGAAATTTGTCGTCTGCTAAAATGTTGTCTGCTGAATTTCTAAAATTAGCATTTTCTTCGATTTTTTTTTCAAAAAATACTATCAGAATAGCAAACAGTTTGGATCCTGATGAGACGCCACGTTCATCTGGATCGAAACTGTTTGCAAAGGCCTTTAAAATTCGGTTCCCGCACTGAAAGGGCTAATCACTGCCCTGGGACAACAATTCTGCCTAATCTGGATGTTTGCTTAGAAGAGACTTTCTTCAAACAAAAAATTCCATAAATGTTGACCATGATTAGCCTGTGTAAACTGCACAGGCTGTTCTGTGATTTCACCTAATGCTCATGTATGAAGCTCATTTTGCCTAGAAGTGAACAAGAAAACATCATTTAAAAAAACTTATTCAGTGCAATGGTGCAAGTAAAAGCAACTATTTAATTGCTAAATTGTTAGATATATTTGTAACAATGTCTTAACCATGTAAACAAGTCTATTTTAGATGTTTTAGATGCTCAAATTGTTACTAAACGCATACATCTTTTAAAAATAATATAATGACAAAAAAAAAGAAATTAAGTCATTAAATAGAAGTATAATAGAGGATAAATGTTAAGTTTAAAGTAGCTATGATCAGTGTTTTAAATTTGTCTTAGTTGTGTTTCTTACCTGAACCTGTTTGGAGTCATCTCAAAAATGTTAATGCTAAAATCAAAAGTTACATATTAACTAACTGACAAATTTCAGGAGGGCCGGTGGGGGGCCAGGGGAGGGGGGGCGGGGGGGGGGGGGGGGGGCGAGGGACATTTGCAATGCTGAAATCTTAAGTACATCACTACTAGTATTTGGATTATTATTCAATGACTATTGTCTATTCTGTCAGATTGAAAATGTCCAAATTGGGAAACAAAAACATAAATAAAACTGTTGATAAGAATCACTAAAGAATATTCAAGATTGGAAGAAAATTTGTGAACAGCTTAGATTGGGGATTTTCAGGAATCCATATCATAAAAGATAACGACGAAAAGATACCTGAAGAAAGTCCTTATAGATTTATTACTTATTGTACTCATTTGGCGACACGTTTTCAGCGGTTTGTTTGCATATTATCACAGATTCAAACCACTTCACTTATACGCGCTATTCCTTGTTGTAAAGTTTGATGGATTTCTTTTGGGCGATCATAATGACAGGATATGCGTTAAATATTCAGAAACATTAAAATTTATCATCATCAAATGACAACAGCAATAATCTGGAATTAAGTTAACAGCCTAATCTACATAATAGGCACATTTGTGTCCCTTTATGATAAAAGATGGCATGCTTTCTACATTGCCAAGAATTCAGCCATAAAGACAGGATTCCCTCTTTATTGCTTAGGGTAATTATGCATTGCACATTTTTCCATTGTAATTTATGGCCTGGCAGTCTATTATTCGTAATTTTATTTCGTTCAATATGTTGGATTTGCCTTCAATTAAATTGTCCCATTTATTACCCAGCATAATGGTTTTCAGAATTGTCTGTTTAATTTTTATCACTTAGCAGAATCAGGCAAACAAGTTTTTCTCTACTTCACTTATTATTGAGCATTATGCTGAATTGGAATCGACATAAATTTCCTCGGTTTTCCGAACGCCACGGCACTGTGGCTACATAGAGGACAGGCACTAAAGGCTCAGGTTTCAGATTTATTACAAATCCCGGGGCGGCCATTTTAGATAAAATGACATCGCATTATGCTTATTTATGTCAAAAACTGTTTAAATCTTGTAAAATGTTGTTATTATAATATGTTGACATTTTTGTTTTTTGCTTGGTTATTGTAATTATGCTCCCCGAAAATATTTTCGGTGGAGCATATAGTTGCCAGTTTGTAGTTCCGTTATTCCTTACTTCCTTCCTTGCTTCCGTCACACTTTTGCTCATAGCGCCTTCAATACTTTACCAATCGCTTTCATATTTGGCATGTAGGTACCTTGCATGGACCTCTACCTTTGGATGAGGTTTGAGGTCACTGGGGTCAAGGTCAAGGTCACAGAGGCTAATAATACACTTCCTTTTGTCACACTTTTGATACTGTTTCTCATAGCAGCTAAGCGCCTTCAATACTTTACCAATCGCTTCATATTTGGCATGTAGGTACCTTGCATGGATCTCTAACTTTTGATGAGGTTTGAGGTCACTGGGGTCAAGGTCACAGAGGCTAGAAATACACTTTCTTCTGTCACACTTTTGCTACTGTTTCTCATAGCGCCTTCAATACTTTACCAATCGCTTTCATATTTGGCATGTAGGTACCTCGCATGGACCTCTACCTTTTGATGAGTTTTGAGGTCTCTGGGGTCAAGGTCAAGGTCACCAAGGCTAATAACAGACTTCCTTCCGTCACACTTTTGCTACTGTTTTTCATAGCGCCTTCAATACTTTACCAGTCGCTTTCATATTTGGCATGTAGCTACTTTGCATAGACCTCTACCTTTTGATGAGGTTTAAGGTCACTGGGGTCAAGGTCGAGGTCACTGAGGCTAATAATAGACTTCCTTCCGTCACACTTTTGCTACCGTTTCTCATAGCGCCTTCACTATTTTACCGATCTCTTACATATTTGGCGTGTACGTACCTTGCATAAACCTCTACCTTTTGATGAGGTTTGAGGTCACTGGGGTCAAGGTCACCGAGACTGATAATAGATTTTTTTAGGTGGTTATTAACACATAGATTGACAAAGCGCATCTTCAGGGAGCATCCATCACCAAAAATTCCCCCTAAAAAAAAACTAAAAAAAAAACTTTTATTTTTTTGTTTTTTATTTTATTTTTTTTTATAGAAAGATGTGTCTAATGATAATAATATCTCAATTCTAATTCAATTGAATCTTGCAAAACGTAATAAATTATGAAAAAAACAATGAATATAGTGCAAACATGTACAAATGTATTGTAATAATGAGAGAGTAAGTAAACAAATCCCCCAAAAAGGGGAACGCTGCGAAAATTCTCACGCGCACAATTTTTCCCCAAAGTGGAAAATCCCGCGTAAAATTTCCCCCACATAAGGGCTAAAGGCCCCTTCCCCCACAACCCCAAAAAAAACCTGCTGATATTCTTGTTGGTTTGCTTGAGACCCATTTATTTTAGCTAAATTGTGTGAAACGCCTTCAGCTAATTGAACAATTACTGAGTCTGCATCCTGGGTAGAACCAGTACTTGTTGTCTAAAAGGGGAGGCAAGTAGTGAGAATGCTCCCAGGTAGTGGTTGACTGAATTGGCCCGGACATCTTGGTTAATAGGGGGAACTGTGACCATATCAACTCAGCTACCACAACCGGTTATTGTGATTGTTATTTTTTTTAGGTCATTATTTCAAACTAGCGCTTCAAGGGCAGACTGGGCATGATTTCATTTTTGGCAGGGTTTTTCATTTTGAATTGTCGCACAGGATGTCACATATGAAAGAACATAAAGCATATTAATTAAATGACTCATTTAAGTGTTTTGCGAAAATTATATAGTAGAATTAACCTATTTATTTGGCTCATAGAAGGCAGCTGTAACATTAAGATTGATGTTGTCTCGTTGTCTCTTTGTGAGTGCGTTACTATAATCATGTAATTTACTATATATATAGGATCTGGCATGAATTGTCATATCATACCATTTTTTATTAAACGAGTTCAGGAATTTTGTAAGTAAGCGAGCCTTTGGCTAGCTTACTAACATATTTCCTGGACGAGTTTAATAAAATATGGTATGATATGACAACAAGTGTCAGATCTTTTTTATCACATGCTTTTAAATGAGCAAATTAAATAAATGTTTACGCAAACATAATGATAAATTCTGAATTTTGTTTACATTTCGTGACGTCATTTCAGCAAAATAATAAATGCGATTGGTCAATAAACAAAAACTAAGCCAATGAAAACGCTTTAAAATGTTGTATTACACATGTGTAAATTAAAAAAAAAAATGTAATGGTTTTATTACATGGGAAACAGGGTATAGCATGTGATAAAAAAGGATTTTTAACCTTTTTTGACACCAAACAATATTAGAAAGTATATTCATGATGAGTACTTAATATCAAAATTTTATATTATGCATAACAGATAATCGCAATTGAACAAAACAAAAAAAACAACAGAAGCTTTTTATTGTGAAAATTATTTTGTAAAATGTGTAAGTTTTTGCAAATATATTTATGATGTTTTCAAGCAAAAAAATAGTATTTGGTAAAATTGTAAAACTTTGATAATAAAGGAATTTAAGCCAAGAACAGTTTCTCACTGTAACTGCAATCTTGTGACAATAGGAACTGTGAGTTTACATTTTGTTTATTTAAAAGATGTATGAATCACATCACATGTCTTAGAATTTTCTGTCTTTTTGAATATATTTTACTATCTATAACTTGATCAACAATGTCCCGGTGGAAAATGTAAGTATCTTCAGTTATGTAAATGTGTGTCTGTTAATAAATAACAGAGACCTGACAATGTTTGAACAAGAAATGTTAGTTCTTTACATGTAATTTTGATGTAAGCAACAAACTAGGACAATTTCTCAGAGCCAAATTAGTTAAATCCTTTGCTGCTCAGGCAATTGGACCCCACAAAAATCACATTTGTTCTGTGAGCCACTGCTGTTCTGGTTTTATGCTGGTTGCATATAACAATTTTCATGTTGCTTCTGAGCAAGACAGGATTAATAGAGGGGGTTTGGGGTCCAGGGGTCATTTTACAGTAATGTTCCTTATTAAAGTCTCTATAACGCTCTAAATCAACGAAAACTTCGTTAAGTATTTCGAAAAATAAAGTTAACACCTTATTAATCAGTGTTCCTTGTAGCAAAAGCCAAAATTTCAACGCTAGATGTGTAATGATTACATAGATTTTTGTGGATCCAAAATGCTCTTTTTTATTTATTTGTGGCCACAATTAATTCCAATTTTCATTTCCATGTTAGTGTTCATGTGTCATATGAATAGATATGCAAAACAATAATAAAATCGAGCATTTTGTATCCACAAACATTTTACCAGACCACATCTGGTGTTGAAATTTCGGCAATTGCCATAAGGAACAATGATTTTTAATTGTTTAGCTTTATTTTACGGAATATTGTACAAAATTTTCGTTGATTTTGAATAGTAATGTTACTTTAAGATAAAATTATATACACATTGGCATGGAACAATTTTATTTTAAAATGAGGCAAATGATTTCACTTTTATTTTTTTTTCTTCTTTTCAAGAAACGGTACCAAAATGCCTGATTTGAAATAATGTCTAATGTTCTAGATTCTATTGGGTATTTGGGGCATATCAATATTTCAAGGACAAACAAAAATCAGAATACCGGTATGAATTTGAAATACGTTAAGGCTTGCTTATGTAAAAAGACGTGAGTCACATACACTGGTTAGAAAGGTGAAGTTCTCTATCACCTGGCAACGGCGAAAGTTAATGATTATGTAAACAAGTCCATGTTTGATAGCCGATAATTATTGTCAATAAGTTATCACGAGAAAGACTTTTCCCGATAGTCTTTGAATGGGTCAACATGTGACTCGATATGTTTTTGTAGAAAAAGGCACAAAAAAGGACGCTCTAACATAAACTTAAGGACTGGACCTATTAATTATGATTATGCTGTTTTAAAACTGGAATTTATACTGTCTAGAGGATGAAGACAATTTATTACTGCTTCTAAAAAATTATAACAATTTAACATTAAAAAGTCATGTTTGTCGTTAAACGTGAACTAATTGATAGAAAAACAACCTTGCTAAAGCCCCCAAACAACTTGGCACAACTTGAGTGTTTTTGATATCAGCTTTATGACCTCTTGTTACCGAACTGGATAAATATTTGCTTTTCTATTTAGCTGAAGTCGTAAATGCGATAACTTGACCCGGCAATTGCATTTGAGGACAAGTGATCATAAAGTATAACTTAACTGACTGATATTTGTATCAGCCATTTTTTTCCTTCTTTATTAAGTGCCCCATAAAAGGCACTTTTTCAATCTAGAACAAATTAAAAAGCAACTGACGTTTGAAGAATTCGAAAAAAGAAGAAAAGTTGCACTAATTTTGTTCAAACTGCGCATTTTCTGCGAATGAACAAATAAAATGAGCACTGAAACTAAACATTTCAGCCAAGAGGCTTGTGAAAGAATATTTAGAAAGGTTGGTTCAATTATTAGTTTGTGCGTACTGCACTGGCTAAGCTCGGACAACACTTTACACACATGCTTTAAGCCCTCTTTACCCAGAACGAGGCTCATAGCTTATTTCTAACAAATTCAAATGTAAACGTAGCTGACAATAATCCCATGTAGTTTTAAAATTAAGTTTGTATTGAAATCCTGCTCAAATTTTGTAAGAATCTTAAGTGGACATACAAGGCAACTGAAAAATAATTCTTGCCAAATTGATGATTTATTTTCTTGAAACATCAATGAAAATACGTGCATAAGCTTAACTCTGACTGAAATGTTCAACAAATGAGTAAGACAGTCAAATGTATATAAGTTTTGTATAGCCGTATATATCAAATAATGCCATTATTCCCTGCCCCTTTTGGAAAATGTATTATCTTTATATATATATATATATATAATCACTTGTCTTGTGTGTGTCCAAAATTAGAACTCTCAAGCAGTCCTTAAGGTCACAATTTCATGTACATTAACACCTGGGCAAAATCCAGCCAAATGTAGTTCTGTCATTTAGGCAAGATAACCTCTGCTGACCTTTGCAACCCAGACCGGCGGGCCAAAACATTACCCCCTCCTTAATATGTATATGAATGCGGTACTTAGATAAATAGTATGTGAGACAAATGGTTGTTTGAATTTGGTACAGTAACTATTTATCTACCACAGCAAATGTAAATTGTGAAGTGAAATGCTTGAAATAGATAATTTGACTGCTTGGGTCACTCGGTTATCTTTGGGTTAAATTGGTAGGTGTTAAGTTAAGTTGCATTAATATACTAATTCCATTCCTTATATAGTTGGATGTAAATCCTTCAGTTTTTGGTAAAAACTAAAGTCAACATATTGCATGTCCATAACCAATTGAGTTTTCTTGAAGAGCATTCTAAGCTGATTGCATTTTAAAGAAATGAAAAGGTATGTCATGTGACACGTAAGAAATAAATTGACATTTATCAAAATTCACTGATTTTTCAATTGTTTTTGTCTAACACTTTTTGATGAAGTTTAACTACCTTCACACAAGTTTTTATGCCCCCCTTCGAAGAAGAGGGGGTATATTGTTTTTCACATGTCGGTCCGTCAGTCCGTCGATCTGTCCACCGAATGGTTTCTGGATGATTACTCAAGAACGCTTACGCCTAGGATCATGAAACTTCATTGGTACATTGATCATGACTCGCAGATGACCCCTATTGATTTTCAGGTCACTAGGTCAAAGGTCACGGTGACTCGAAACAGTAAAATGGTTTCTGGATGATAACTGAAGAACGCTTATGCCTAGGTCATGAAACTTCATAGGTACATTGATCACGACTTGCAGACAAACCCTATTGATTTTCAGGTCACTAGGTCAAAGGTCAAGGTCACGGTGACTCGAAACAGTAAAATGGTTTCTGGATGATAACTGAAGAACGCTTATGCCTAGGTCATGAAACTTCATAGGTACATTGATCACGACTTGCAGACAAACCCTATTGATTTTCAGGTCACTAGGTCAAAGGTCAAGGTCACGGTGACTCGATGCAGTAAAATGGTTTCCGGATGATAACTCAAAAACGCTTACGCCTAGGATCATTAAACTTCATAGGTACATTGATCATGACTCGCAGATGACCCCTATTGATTTTCAGGTCACAAGGTCAAAGGTCAAGGTCACAGTGACAAAAAAACGTATTCACAAAATTGCTGCCACTACAACTGACAGCCCATATGGGGGGCATGCATGTTTTACAAACAGCCCTTGTTAACTATAATCTCCATTCTTAAAACATAACAGTGAACATCTGAATACTCTTCCTGATTATAGGTTGAGGAAAGAATATCAAAACAAGTTGTAAACATGTCTTTCAGGCAAATTATTATGATTATTTTTTTTAACAAGTATAAAATTGATATCTCAATGAATTAAAATACTGTTAACTTAAATTAAATTTTTTTAGGATGGGAATATTGATTAATATTGTCTACTTTAGAAGGCTACAAACTTAAAACTTTGGAAGATAAAAAAAGTCAAATAAATTTCTTTTAAGGACAATTAAAAATGTTAGAGTATTGACAATGTCTAAAGTACTGGGCTTTCAATTTAGTTTCAAACTGCTGTTTAATTATTTCCAACCCTCTCATAATCACTGTATTAATTACATACATGGGTTGTGCTTTGTGAAAAGGTGGTTGACTGCATGTGCGTAAAGTGTCGTCACAGATTAGCCTGTGCACACTGCACAGTAGCCTGTGCACACTGCACAGGCTAATCAAGGATGACACGTTTTGCTTAAACTGGATTTTTGCAAAGAAGAGACCAGTTCTCTAAACGAAAAAAACATTAAGGCGGAAAGTGTTGTCCCTGATAAACTGCAGACTGCACAGGCTAATCTGGGACGACACTGTATGCGCATATTTTGCATTTAACCCCCTTTTCATAGAGCACAGCCCAAATATAATATGTTTGGTCTAAATATGCTTATAATCACTTTATCTTGTTTACTGATTGATTCTATGTTTATGGTTATGTGTAATGTTATTTTAATTAAACATAGTTGAAGATAAAGTATCGAGTAATCTTTAATGCAAAAGATAAGATTATTTAGATAATATGTTGTAACATTAGACTCAATCTTTGAGGAAAAATCTCTTTTCATTTGAATGTTAACATATTCTTATATTGCAAATAAAAATCTTTCGAATAGATTTCTAATAAGCAATAACGAATATCAAGGATACATAACAAACATTTAAAAACTTGCACAATTTAAAGGGGATTTTCATCTTCTTAAATCTGATGATAAGAGAGAAAAAATGTTTATGAAAACAATAATATTAGGAAGCACTTTCAGTTAACCCTTTGCCACTCAGAGACGCCTTTTGACGCATTTGAAGTCTCTTAGAAAATCAAATTAATGTTGAGACATTTCTAACTAGATTTTTAATTTTAAAATGCTTCATTTCCAACACTAAGGTACTGATGAGCAGCAAACAATATAAAACCTGAACAGACTGCGAGTAACTCGCAGGCTGTTCTGGTTTTATACTGTTTGCACAAAGCCATTTTCGCTTTGCTTCTGAGTGGGAAAGGGTTAAGAAAAGACAATACCACTACATGTACTAAGCAAAATAATTTTACATCACTATGAGCGAACAGTATTTTAATGAATAACTGAACAACCAGGATTTACTTTGCGGACCTTAGATTTTACTTGTGCCCATTAAAGGACATCTGAACTCGAGGATCACTTCTAAAATTTAAGAAATCGTTCAAGCATGCAACATGATTACGGTAATGACTTGTGCTCAGCCTGCTGTAGAACTGCACTAAATGCCCAATTAATTTCGCCTTAGCCGTTGTGATCACTATAGGGTGCTGTATTTATGTCGGGTTATGTCGCACCAAATGCGGTTTAATCACTTTTATAGCTGTAAATAATCCCAGCAATCCAATTTTTACTTTACATGGCTTGTCATTCTGCAGCAAAAATTTACTGATGCATTAGAATTTATGTTAAACAATTTTATCTTCAGTCACAGTCAGCGACTGTAATGACATACAGTCTGGTTTAAAAAAGAAGCCAAGGAAATGCAGCATATTTTTGCAGCGCTGTCTCATTTGCATAGAAATTGGCTATGAATGACAATTAACAAGTTAAGACTGACGTAGATGGCTGCTTCTTTCTGTTTGTCCAAGGTTGCCTGTCCGAGGATTTGAAGGGAATCATCTGCTTAGGCAATTATTTAAAAATTAACCAAAAATGTATCCACTCATATTTTAACCTTTACCACTTAGATACATATTTGGACGCATATGTAGTCCCGTAGAGAATTCCCTTAGATACTTCTGAGAAGCAAACAGAGTAAAACCTGAACAGAATGCGAGTTACACGAAGGCTGTTCTAGTTTTATGCAAATTATTTGATTGATTAGTTTTTGTTAACAGTATATTAATAAGTTTTTGTTTACAAATCGTTTGATTGATATTGTCTTTGTAATCATTTCAGTAGATTGATCAGCCTTTGTGAACATTTCATGTGATTGATTAGTTTTTGTTAACAGTATATTCATCAGTCTTAGTGAAGATTTCATTTGAATTATTAGTTGTGGTAAAACAGTAGATTGATACGCAATTATGTTTGTGACACTTTCAGGTGCAGGATCTATGTGGCATTACTATAGATGGCTCAAGTGCACCCTTCACACCGTCTATTTCAGTGACATCTAATGTTCAAACTGAGGTAAGGAATAGCCCTTTGCATGCTGGGAAATTTGTCGTCTGCTAAAATGTCGTCTGCTGAATTTCTAAAATTAGCATTTTCTTTGATTTTTTTTTCACAGAATACTATAAGAATAGCAAACAGTTTGGATCCTGATGAGACGCCACAGAACGTGGCGTCTCATCTGGATCCAAACTGTTTGCTAAGGCCTTCAAAATTCGGATCCAGCACTGAAAGAGATCATTCTCAAGGTTTTATTCCAGATATGTCTTTGATAATTAAAATCTAGGATTGTGACACTGATCAAAAAGTTTCCAATAAGTGGTCCTGGTTTTCCCTTTTCCTCAAGTTATCAAGCAGTGTTGTTTTTGTCGTTCAAATTCCGGTCCGGTATTTGGACCCATTCCAAATGGAAAAGGATACATATATTTTTGCCCAGATGGGACCTTAAAATTCCAAATTGAAGGTTTTCTATAAAATAAAATATTTTGTTTTTAGATTCCAACATTTATTTCATCTCACATACAGCTCTATAAGTTGAACTTTACTAAATATAATCTTATAAACACTTATTCTTAATTTTGAAGTATTTGTTTGCAAAATAACAACAACACTCATTTCCCGAATTTTAGTCATTTTGTTTTTTGCAATTAAAAGGGACCCGGCTCCATTCCCAAACTGGTGAAAAAAACACTGTCCAGTACATTTGTTGGATTTAAAATATGATCCTGTTTGGTAGGTGAGAAGTTATGCAGTCAAGTGGAATGATGTTTAAATTTTCATGATTTTAGTGAGCAACCCTGTACCACTTTGGATCTCTTGTTTTGATCAAATGCACTTTTGTTCACAGTTTAATAAAAGGATGATTTCCAAAGTAATTGTCACAGCTAGATTCAAAAAAGAATGTTCACATTATGTATAAACAAGCAAAATAACCCTAATGACTAAGAATGATGTTTAAAATGAATGATTGATAGATGACCATGGATTTGGTTAAATAAAAAAGCCTTTTTAATGCTTCTTCTTTGATAATTTGGAAAATATTTGTTGAGTACTAACATTGTATTGATGTATAGTACTAATATTGTGTTGATGTCAGGAAATAAGTACTAAAGACTGCATGGCGCAGTGGTAGCTGATTTTGTATCCAGGGGGATTGAAATTCAAGCCTATACAAGACATAATAAAAATTATATTTAGTGACATTTAAAAAAATACAAAAATCTGTCATTAAGCCCTTTTCACATAACTGCAGGTGACAGGTCCACTATCAATAGAGTTGATGCAGGCCACCATGAACCTGATTGATGCCAAGGGACTGTACACCAACCTGGCAGACGACATTTGTGCCGAGCCCGCCAAGTTTGAACAGAACCCCCAGAGTGCGACGTGCTGGAACGGGACAGAAATATCAGCGTAAGAATTTGAGCCAAGCTCTGGGAACATTGGGCTTAATGTGTGTGGGTCATGTGTCGTCGAAGACTAGCCTGTGAAGTCCACACAGGCTTATTAGGGTCTTCACTTTGTGCCTCAACTTGGATTTTTGGTTGAAAGAGAAAAATACCATGAAAGGGAAAGTGTCGTCCCTGATCAGCCTATGAAGACTGCACAGGCTAATCTGGAATGACGCTTAACAGGCATGCATTAAGCCCAGTTTTTGTGTATTTATGCCACATCAAAGTGGTAGGCATGAAGAACTGCACTTGCCCGTCTGTCTGTCAGAATATGGGTTATGTTTTTTAGATTTGGGTTGGATGCCTCGTCAAGCCTCTTAAACTTGTGTGAGGATTGGTTCATGAACTTTTTTGTGCAGCCATTCTCTCCCTATCTCTTATTCCTGAATTACATCGAAAGCCTTATATGGCTTATGGAAATGCTGTCGAGTCCGTTTCCTCGGACTAAAAACAAGTACTTGGTGTCTTTAGGGGAAATCAAAGAGTGCTCGCACAGTGGGACAAAGGCGGACACCATATCCACTACTCCATGGTGACTGTAAAGAAGGTCAATTGTCAGTTACTGGTGCAAGAAAGTAAAATTAGTACTAGTACGCCAGCTTACCCAGGAAAAGAGTGAGCAGGTGAACTTATACCACCATGATAAAATTGACTGTACTGTTAAAATTTGCAAAAAACCCCAAACAAACCCATCTACACAAACAAACAAAAGATAAATTCTGGTTTGTAATTATTTTTTGAGCCTTTTGAACGTTTGAAAGTCCACTCAGTCTCTGTAGTCTGCACAGGCTAATCAGGGAGGTCACTTGCTGTGTTTATGGAATTTCTTCTTTGAAAGAATTTTTCTTCTAAACCAAAATCCATTCTAGGTGTAAAGTATCGTCACAAAATAGCCTTAAGAAGGCTTAAATCAGGGATTTTCCACATATGTATTAACCCTTTCAGCGCGGGAACCGAATTTTAAAGGCCTTTGCAAACAGTTTGGATCCAGATGAGACGCCACAAAACGTGGCGTCTCATCAGGATCCAAACTGTTTGCTATTCTAATAGTATTCTTTGAAAAAAAATCGAAGAAAATGATAATTTTTTTTAATTCAGCAGACGACATTTTAGCAGACGACAAATTTCCCAGCATGCAAAGGGTTAAGTTTTGTTTCTGAGAGCAAGGATCATAATAAAGTGTTTTTTGGTAAATCCAAGCCATCACTCTGCTATTAGAATCATGTGTTTCTGCATCACTTTTGATGGATGTTTTTCTCAGCTTCCCAGTAAAAAATATGATAATAAAAACAAGCTATTTGTTTGTTTTAATAGTTTAGTGAATGTTTTCGTTTCTTGATTTAAGTGATAACTGCAGCTATTACCACATGCGTTTGCTGGCATGATATCATTCTTGAAGACGTAGAACTGTCGACTAGGTTATGTGCGATAACCTGGACTGGCATTTACCACACATTGGCTGCATTAAACATTCTGGAGTTTTGTTTTTTTTAACAAATTGGTTAACCCTTTACCTTAGATCGGTATTTTGAAGCATTTGCAGTCCCATATAAAGTTAAATTCAATTAAATACCTTTCTTACTAAATTCAAATTGTAAATGCTGCATTACAAACCCTTAGTAACTGATGAGCAGCAAACTTGAACAGACTGTGAGTTACTCGCAGACTGTTGTGGTTTAATGCTGTTTGCACTGTGAGTTACTCGCAGGCTGTTGTGGTTTAATGCTGTTTGCACTGTGAGTTACTCGCAGGCTGTTGTGGTTTAATGCTGTTTGCACTGTGAGTTACTCGCAGGCTGTTGTGGTTTAATGCTGTTTGCACATAGCCATTTTTACTTTGCTTCTGAGGGGGAATGGGTTAATATGCACCTTAGTGCGCAAACATTTAAAAATGAAAGATATTAGGCTGGGAGGAAGAAAACTATTACTTCACAGTTAAATTTTGTTGTTGTTTTATTTACAAGGTATCATATTAAAACCAATTAATCAGTCTGGGAAGCATTCTACAAACTTTTAGCTTAGTCACCAGCGCAAATGTCAGAACTACAAAAAACAAAAATTGTATGTAGATTTTTTAACTAACTTTACAGGTGTCAGTGTAAGATTGTGTCATAAATTTTTTAAACAATTCCTAGAGATTATTAATTTCTGTTAATTAATACAATTTTTAAAATTTTATCTTTAACTTTGGATGTCTTAGAATTGCAACAGCTGAGCCTTAAAAGATACGACATTAGTAGTACTTTTTGTTGCTCCATTTTATGTTTAATTTAAATCTAAAAAAGTTATCTTAATTAATAGCATTAGTTTTTGCTAAAGTCAATTAACTTGGATTCTTAAACTGTATTTAAACAAATGGAATTTCACAAATCTGAGTTTTTGTACAACATGTGTTGTTCTTAGCACAATGTTTGCCCCTGTTATTTATACCACAGAGGGCGGGCAGATTGCAATGTTTGCAACGATAACATGTGTTTCTTGTAGTTTCTGAGGTACAATTAGGTGTTTTGCCCTGTTTAACGCCTTCATATTTTTAATTCATACATAGTGTTATCAGATGTTGAAACAAGTTCATTGCCCTTATAATGCTTATATTCACTTAAAAAATGTCTGACGGCTGTAAAACTACAAAAGCTGCCCATTACTGAACCACATGCAAAGTTCACAATACCAGCAAGAGTTGTATTGTAAAACATTACACTTTATTGTTTCATATAAAAGGGAGTCTCGCTCACAGTTTGGTAAATCTACTATTTTCAAACAAATCTCATTCATTCAAAATATAATGTAGACTATACATTTCATTCGAACAAGCAAAATAACTGTCGTGACTAAGAAATTAAAAAAATGTATGTATGTTTATTTATAATCATCAACCACAATTGTAAAAATTTAAAGCATTTTAAATGCTTTAATTGATTATTAAATAGCAAAATGTCACAAAATTGTTTACAGACTATTTCTCAGAAACTATATAAGATATCAACATGATGAAGCTGCTTCATTGGTGTATAGCTATAAATGGCTGGGGATATCATTTTAATGAATGTGCTTTTTATTATTCCCCCCTCCCCCTCGAAGAAGAGGGGATATATTGTTTTGCACATGTCGGTCGGTCTGTCCGTCGGTCCGTCCATCAGATGGTTTCTGGATTATAACTCAAAAGAACGCTTAGGCCTTAAGTTTTATCATTTATTTTTCATTTTTAGTTTATTTCTTTTAAACTATTCCAAATACGATAGGCTAAATTGTTACTAAATTAATTTCAAGATATTTAACCCTTTCCCACTCGGAAGCAAAGAGAAAATGGTTATGTGCAAACAGCATAAAACCAGAACAGTCTGCAAGTAACTCGCAGACGGTTAACTTCAGGTTGTATGCTGTTTGCTGCTCATCAGTATCTAAGGTTTGGAAAAGAAGCCATAAGAACTTGAATCTTGTAAGAAAGGTCTTTAATAAAATTGAACTTTCCAAGGGACTACAAACACGTCAAAATACATTTTTAAGTGGTAAAGAAACAATAAAAAATCTTTGCACAAGTCCTTTTAAGTGTGTTGTTTTCATGGGATTAAACCAATATGCACCATTAAAAGTGCACAGAGAGGTCGTCGTGGTGTAGAGGATATGGTGTTTGCATAGCGACCGGGAAGTCACAGGTGCGATCCCCACTGTGTGAGCGTTCTTTAGATCTCCCACATAGACAAAAAGTACTGGTTATAGTCCCAGGAAACAGACAGGAGAGTGTTTCAACTAAGCCTTATAAGGCTTTGGATGCAATCAAGCTAAAATAAATAGGTTTAAACTAAACTTGAAGTGCACAGATAGATGTATGGGATTTGGTTTTGATTCATGCAAAGAATAGGCATAAGAAATTCTTTGTAATGTATCTCATTTTATAAAAATATCTATTCCATTGTTAAACAGCAAGGATACGTTTGCAAAATGGATTTGGCACAATGCCATTGAAACATTTTAAAATTAAATTGTCATTAATAATGCTTCATAAAATAATCTGAAATGTTGATTCTGTACCAAGTGATGTAATGAAGCAATTGGCATATATGTTGTTAAAGACTGTTTTCAGTTTTAAAGTTGTGATGATATTCTGAAATTAATGATAGACGAAAATTCTTCAAACATGAGATTTCATATGATGCAAGAACTTTATGATGTTTAAGTCAGTTGGCAGAGAAGTGCATTATTTCAAAGAAATATGGCTTTTATGTCAAAAGTTTTTTTACAGTCAATTTCTAGAGAAACTGTATCACTAAGGCATTGGAACGACTTAGACTTAATGATCTATCCATCATTATCTAAACTACAGGTTCAATTTTTATCCTAGTCGAAGGCTACACTTTTATGCACATTATTTTGCCCCCCCCCCCCACCCCCAAGAAGTGCACTTCTTTTCAACATTAACTTTATAACCCACTTCATATTAAGTCCAACTACAAAAATGTGTAGTGTGATTTGAGGGAAGATGGTAATAAACTCTTTAATGTGGAAAAATCTTGGCGTAACTATTGTCTATTATGCCTAAACAGTCATAGTGCACATCTGTTTTTTGTAATGTGGTCTTAAAAAAGGCCATTACACTTGTTTCAAATTTATCAAAATGTACTTTCAAGATTTTTAAGGTCATGGGGTATTACCCATGCATTTAAAAAAACAAGCAAACTGTTTCATGGTGTTTTAAATGTGGCTCACAGCTGCATATACCCACCGGAGTTGTCAAAGAATACAAGAAGATTTTGGATTTCTGGAGTTGTAATTTGCTGACTTTCAGAAAATGTTCCTATTGATAACACTTATTTAATGCTCCCAATACACTGTTTGTTTTGGTCCAAATTTGGGGCTCCCATTCGGTCCAATGTCCAATCTCAAAGAGATTTTACTTTTCCCAAATGACAGTCTGAAATTCCATATTGAAGGTTTCCAGTGATTTTTTTTGCTTTTATTTGTTACAGCCTGTGCCATTTCAATTGGGAAAATTAGCACGATAAACCGTGAAATTGGGAAAAATAGCACGATAAACCATAAAATTGGGAAATTTTAAGCATTATAAATATGATAAGTAACACAGGATGTTTAAAAAATAAAGTTGA
The DNA here is from genome assembly GCF_020536995.1 of Dreissena polymorpha. Lineage (NCBI taxonomy): Eukaryota > Metazoa > Mollusca > Bivalvia > Myida > Dreissenidae > Dreissena > Dreissena polymorpha. The sequence goes on from NC_068360.1 coordinate 14,876,437, forward strand.
GATATTGAGTTAAGAAATCATTATTAAGTAATAAGAGACATCTTTAAAAAAAAACAAAAAAAAAACAAAAAAAAACAACATTATTTGGCTTTTTGGGGAAATTTTGGTCAGATTTTTGGGAAAAAAGGTAGAATTTCCCGATTGGGAAGCAGCCGAAAATCGGCGGTAATTTTGAGCAAAAAAAATCACTGGTTTCCACAACTTTTTTTTGTTAAAAAATATCTCAACATTTGGGTAATCTCCCATAAATATCAACTTTAAGTTCATCTCCCATCCATCTCAATGAATTGAACCTTATCAAATATAATATGTTGAAAACACTTTTATTCTCAATTTTAAAGTATTTCTAAGCAAAAATAACAACTTTTAATTCCCAATTAGTCAAAAAGACAAAATGGTGAATAAAAACATTTCAATAACATTTGACCGCATTTTGAATTTTCAAAATATATTTATCAATGTCACAAATTATCTACCAGCCTTGACACATTCTGAAATTCTGGGTCAATTTCTTCGAGTTATGTAACAATTTTATTTTCAAAGAGGTCGTCAAAACGAGACAAAGTAGTAAATATTTCCGCAAAAAAAGTGAGTAGGATATAAAACGATGAAATAAAGATTACGACCTGTCTTTCTCCATTTATCACTCATCACTTGATATCTGTTAAAGATATAAGACACTTTGCTCGGAATTTATGTAACCTGCCTAGGTGATATAAATGAAGAAATGTTTACTCTAAAATAAAAATGTTCGTTAATAATATGCCTTTAACCTATTGGAGCCCAGAGTATAACAAAATAAGATAATTTTTTCAACTGACATTGTAATTTATATGACAATGTTTTTTTTTTCAATTTTCTGTTACAAATACATTCCAAAAAATGACCCTAGAGATTGCTAGAGATTGTGAATATTTATCATACAGTGTTTACCGGTAAGTATCATTTTAAAATTGGCTTTAATATAAATATGCAGCGGTTTTATGTTCTGCTTCTTAGGAATAATGACATGAGTTTTTTTTCAGCTTTTTCGGGAGATAGCCCATTGGATTTAAAAATACATGAAAGAGTTCAACATCTTTAACCCTTTGAGCGCTGGAACCGGATTTTGAAGGCCTTTGCAAACAGTTTGGATCCAGATGAGACGCCACAAAACGTGGCGTCTCATCTGGATCCAAACTGTTTGCTATTCTGATAGTATTCTTTGAAAAATATCAAAGAAAATGCTAATTTTAGAAACAGTTTTCCACATAACAAGCTTCACCTTCTTCTGAAGAACTAGTTCTTTCAACATGTTGAACATCAGTCAGCACTTTGCTTTCGGAAATCAACGATGACGATGCAAAAGAGTCACTTGTTATTAAGTACTATCATCAACAATCAAAGGAGTTTCAATGGGAGAACTTGTACTTGTTGACGACATTTGATTATTTAATGACGCTTGCTTTAAAAAATGAATAGTTTTCGTTTGGCCAGGTTTTGGCTTAGAAATCTTTTTCATGTACTATTTCTAATTGTGTGACATATTTGGCTTCCATTCAGCCGAATTACAAAACGCTTGAATTTCATCACAAATATAATAAGCGCCTGAACAACACAGAGAATAACGGGCACACGAATAATGCCGATGTTATCCAAATTGAGGTTAAGTCTAAAAACCCGTATGAGACTGGATCCGACGTAACGCTGTAATCTGCGGTTTTTTTCCCGATTTGGAATTTTTAAGCAAATTTGGGGAAAAAAGTATACTTTTTGTGATTGGGAATAATAGCTGATTTTGGGCTATAAAATCGGTAAAAAAAACCTGGTCATTAATGTTATATGTATATTAATGAACAAAATTGTTATATGAGTTAATATTATGTGTTTTTTTGTATATTTAGTTCGTTCTTTTTTCACTCTTAAACTCACTGACTCACACTCACTCATATAAATTTGAAGTTCACAAGCGGGTGATAATGTTAGTTAATGACTGGCTGCACCTTACTATTTGTATCAGCCTTTTTGGAGAAAAAACTGAGCTTAATGCATGTGCAAAAAGTGTCATCTCAGATTAGCCTGTACTGTCTGCACAGGCTTATCAGGGGTTGCAAATTCACCTTGTATTGAATATTTAGTTAGCCTGTACTGTCTGCACAGGCTTATCAGGGGTTGCAAATTCACCTTGTATTGAATATATAGTTAGCCTGTACTGTCTGCACAGACTTATCAGGGGTTGCAAATTCACCTTGTATTGAATATTTAGTTAGCCTGTACTGTCTGCACAGACTTATCAGGGGTTGCAAATTCACCTTGTATTGAATATTTAGTTAGCCTGTACTGTCTGCACAGACTTATCAGGGGTTGCAAATTCACCTTGTATTGAATATTTAGTTAGCCTGTACTGTCTGCACAGGCTTATCAGGGGTTGCAAATTCACCTTGTATTGAATATATAGTTAGCCTGTACTGTCTGCACAGGCTTATCAGGGGTTGCAAATTCACCTTGTATTGAATATTTAGTTAGCCTGTACTGTCTGCACAGGCTTATCAGGGGTTGCAAATTCACCTTGTATTGAATATTTAGTTAGCCTGTACAGTCTGCACAGGCTTATCAGGGGTTGCAAATTCAATTTGTATTGAATATTTAGTTAGCCTGTACTGTCTGCACAGACTTATCAGGGGTTGCAAATTCACCTTGTATTGAATATTTAGTTAGCCTGTACTGTCTGCACAGACTTATCAGGGGTTGCAAATTCACCTTGTATTGAATATTTAGTTAGCCTGTACTGTCTGCACAGGCTTATCAGGGGTTGCAAATTCGCCTTGTATTGAATATATAGTTAGCCTGTACTGTCTGCACAGACTTATCAGGGGTTGCAAATTCACCTTGTATTGAATATTTAGTTAGCCTGTACTGTCTGCACAGGCTTATCAGGGGTTGCAAATTCACCTTGTATTGAATATATAGTTAGCCTGTACTGTCTGCACAGGCTTATCAGGGGTTGCAAATTCACCTTGTATTGAATATTTAGTTAGCCTGTACTGTCTGCACAGGCTTATCAGGGGTTGCAAATTCACCTTGTATTGAATATTTAGTTAGCCTGTACTGTCTGCACAGGCTTATCAGGGGTTGCAAATTCAATTTGTATTGAATATTTAGTTAGCCTGTACTGTCTGCACAGGCTTATCAGGGGTTGCAAATTCATTTTGTATTGAATATTTAGTTAGCCTGTACTGTCTGCACAGGCTTATCAGGGGTTGCAAATTCACCTTGTATTGAATATTTAGTTAGCCTGTACTTTCTGCACAGGCTTATCAGGGGTTACAAATTGAACTTGTATTGAATATTTAGTTAGCCTGTACTGTCTGCACAGGCTTATCAGGGGTTGCAAATTGAACTTGTTTTGAATTGTATTGTATTGAATATTTAGTTGAAAGCTAGTCTCTTCCTATCAAAAAGCCAGTCGAGGCAGAAAGTGTTGTCCCTGATCAGCCTGTGAGGATTGCACAGCCTAATCTATGCCCACACTTAATTCACATTCATTAAACCTTGTTTTACCAGAGGAGGGCTCATATAAATGTGTTGTTTACTAGAGAGCCTGCACATTACTTATATGAGTCGCGTTCTAAGAAAACTGGGCATAATGCATGTGCGTAAAGTGTCGTCCCAGATTAGCCTGTGCAGTCCGCACAGGCTTATCAGGGACGACACTTTCCGCTTTTATGGTATTTTTAGTTTCAAGGAAGTCCCTCCTAACCGAAAATCAAGTTTAGGCGGAAAGTGTCGTCCCTGATTATCTAGTGCGGACTGCACAGGCTAATCTGGGATGACACTTTACGCACATGCATTCTGCCCAGTTCATTCTCAGAACAAGGCTCATATGATTGCAAGCAGGTACTGATGAAAATTACTTTTGCTTGCCAAAGAACCTGCCAAGGAATGACAAAATGTTATTTTTGGTCTTGACACTTAACTATAAAATGAACCACTGATTACAAAGTTGCAAATCATTGGTCATCAAACTAAGCAGACATTGCTTTGAAAGGTTATGGAATATCTGTGTTAAGATGGCCCTATTTAGTTGTGTGTCTTGTAAAGCTTATTTATTACATTTTAGTTTTATTGTCTATTGTTTTATCCTAATATAATGGCATAATCATTTTAATCCTCCTCCTCTGATGATTACCATCATCTTTATCATCATCAGCAGCAGCAGCAGTATCATCAACCACAACATCATCATCATCAACATCATAATAATAATTTAAAAAATATATCAAAAACAACAACATCATCAATGTCTTAATAATCAGTGTGATAAACATCATCATTATCACTATAACCTAACTATCATCAACACCACCACCATCAACAACAACATGCATGACACCATTATTATCATCAGTCATCAACATAAAGTCATCATCTACATCATCATCAATACACATATAACCATAATAAACATGATCACCATGAACAACAACCGAAAATATCATCAGTGATTATTATCAGCAAATTTTCCCTCACATTATTATAATCTTCTGTTACCCATTTAATTTGTCAATATTTTTCATGATATAATTCAAACTGACTATATGTTTGTGCAGTAGCTTGAAGACACCGTTAATGAGCTGCATAGGGAAACAAAGCAAACAGTCGGAGCTGATTGATGAGAATTCAGGTCAACAGTCTCTACTTCAAAAGGAATAAAAAAATAAACGACATCTTTTCATTAAGGACACGGAGGAATTATTCTATTTGTTTTTGTCGTTATTAAAGTTTCCGGACTTAAATGATAATCCATATAAATGTATGTGCACATGCATAGGAAGTTAACAATGTGAATGAAATGCTTTTATTGCCTGAATACTGCATGTTGAAAGTGCTTTATCTTTTTGGGTTAAAACCCTGTTTAAAGTAGAGGAGTAAAATTTGTTTTTTCATCATTTTTGTCAAGTGTGCCGCATTCAGCTCTATATAGTTGTCACAATGCAGGTGTGTGTGCATCAGTTTGTGTGTTTGTACTGTTTATATTTCAATTCCAGCTGAAACATTATTTTATGGAAGTTTGGACATTTAACATCTTTTATAAGCTCCCTTTAAAACACAACTATGTTATAAGCTTCCTTGACATCTTTAAACTCTGTAATTAGCTACCATGACTGTGTTTTACTCTGTAACTATTTCTGTTTAAAACACACAATCTGTCATTAGCTCTCTTTAATGCACATAACTCTGTGATAATCACCCTTTACTAAAAATAACTCTGAAATAAGCTACCTTTACAGCACATAACTCTGTGATTAGCTCCCTTTATAGCACATAACTCTGTGATAAGCTCCCTTTACAGCACATAACTCTGTGATAAGCTCCCTTTACAGCACATTACTCTGTGATAAGCTCCCTTTACAGCACATAACTCTGTGATAAGCTCCCTTTACAGAACATAACTCTGTGATAAGCTCCCTTTACAGCACATAATTCTGTGATAAGCTCCCTTTACAGCACATAAATCTGTGATAAGCTCCCTTTACTAAAAATAACTCTGTGATAAGCTCCCTTTACTAAAAATAACTCTGTGATAAGTTTCCTTCCTTGAAAGAACATGGTTAGCTTCTTTGCAGTACATTAAATGTAATGTAATTATATCCATGTACGGCACATAAATCTGTGATTTGCTCCTTTTAAAGCACAACTCTGTGATAAGCTCCCTCTACAACACAACTCAGTGATTAGCTCCCTTATAATGAAAAGCTGAAGAAAATATTAACAAAGTTAGAAATTTTCACATATTATGGGCACATGGTTTGTTATTCTTACGAAATTACTTTGGAATTGGATTTCACTAACATGCAGTTTTACTTCTCATGTATAGACATAGGCAATGTGTTCTATAGAGCATGTTTTCTGCATTTTCAATGCAACATTGTACCGTCTTACATAAGTATAACATGTCTGTGCATTTCTGTGATTCCCTGAGCATGAGTACAGCTTCAATTGAAATATAATATTTTTCAAAATACAGTCAAGTTGAATTCTTACAAATGCTTATATGTACAAATTTAAGAAGTATCTTACTGTTTAAACTGAGCAGGTTAACGCTATTGCATGCAGACACATATTTATTAGTTAACGCCATTGCATGCAGACACATATTTATTAGTCACACTTATCTGTCGGGGTTGCAATTTCATACCCACTGCAACATGGTGTTTATATTGCAATTACTTTCACTAATATTAAGTGTTGAATTTCTGAATTATCCCAGAGCCCCACACATTAGAAATTTAATCAGCGGCTATGAGTATATAGCATATGGAAAGCAGACGAATGAAGATTTCTGTTTCCAATACAGTGTTATTGCATTGATATTTTCAAGGGATTAATTTCGTCTGCAGGCCCCCTGTATGTCGGTTGGAGTTGTATTACCTTTGCATGTCATGATGACATTGTTTCGAGGCGATTAAATCTGTCATAAAATGATCTGTTCGTAAGGCCATCTGAAAGAAACTTTGTGAACTGTGTAATTTTCACGTGCAACTATTCATACTAGACAATTAAAAAAACTGACAGTTCGCAAATTTCATTGAAAGCTGTCAGATAGTTTTATTTATTCATGTTCTATGTTATCTACTGTTTTATGGCTTTCTGTTTTGTTTCTATCATCACATTTACAGATTGCAGTTGCATGTGTTTTCAACTCATAAAGATGAAAGCATAAGATCAAGTGCGTTTTTTCAAGTATGCATGCTGTTGTTACTTTCAAGATTTTGACATTCAGTCTGTGATCGTTTGTTGTTTTCAAGATATTGTAGCCTGTCTAGGCTTCAGTGGTTTATCTGTTGTGCATTATTTTATATAATTTATCATAGACTTAACCCATTTATGCCTAGTGGACTCTCCCATCCTTCTAAATTGGATAAATTTATTTCCAAAATTAGGTATGTCTAGTATATTTATTTCTATATTTAGAATATTTCTTACAGAAATTTCTTTAAGCAAAGAGCGCAGACCCTGATGAGACGCTGCATTATGCGGCGTCTCATCTGGGTCTACACTGTTTGCTAAGGCATTTTTTCTAGACGCTAGGCATAAATGGGTTAATAACTGTTAATGTTTTTACTCTAAAAAGAGCACAAATCATTAATGAAATAATTCAATATGTACTGTTAATTTTTTAGAAAATAAATAAATAAAAAGGGCTAATCTCAGACAAAACGTGGCACCCATGCATTAAGCCCTGTTTTCCCAGAATATGCATTAAGCCCTGTTTTCCCAGAACATGCATTAAGCCCTGTTTTCCCAGAAGATGCATAAAGCCCTGTTTTCCCAGAACATGCATTAAGCCCTGTTTTCCCAGAACATGCATTAAGCCCTGTTTTTCTAGAGCAAGACTCATATATATGTGTGCATAGTTTTGCAGCCCAGGACTTATCCTTCTGTTACACTTCAATCAATGAATTGCAAGGATTGGAATTGAGGGAACATGTTTGCGTATCGTAGGTGTGGAGGATTTGTTTTATTAGAAACGTAATCTTGTTCACTTCTCAAAATTCATTTTTTGGGGGTAATCTAGTTATGGCCTAATGGTCTTTAACCTTTACCTCTTAGTAACGTATTTAGACGCATTTGTATTTCCTTAGAAAGTTACATTTAATTAAAGACCTTTCTTACTAGATTCAAATTTTAAAAGTTTCATTTTAGACAATTAGATACTGATGAGCAGCAGACAGTATAAAATCTGAACAGACTGGTTGTTACTCGCAGGCTGTTCTGGTTTTATGCTGTTTGCACATAGCCATTTTCCCTTTGCCTCTAAACGGGAAAGGTTTAATTGGAATTTAAATTAAGGGCACTTTTGATTACGAACAGCTATTCACATTTTTAATATGCTGACTGAACCTTTTATAATTGCATTTAGCAGTATGACATACATAACATTATGTTATATTGTGTTGTCTATGGTGGAAGGTCTCAAATAACAACTAAACAATTTTACCCATGCAGTGGCACGATTGTTTCTGTTGTATTATAGCAATAAATATTTTCAATGTGGGTGCATTGAATAAAATGTAAAAGATATCAGCCCGTTCAATACAATATAATATTCCCAGTATTTGTCCAACGCATTAGACATGTATTTTTGATTTTGTTATCTCATCAAATGTTAATTGATTAATTTTTCCTAGGATTCAACTTTTTTCATGTATATAGATTTTTGTTTGAATAATTGTATAATTTGTTTGTATTATTGATCTTTATGATGATGATGAAATGATGAAGTAGAAGAAGAAGGTGATGATGATAATGGTGGCTCTAATTTGAGGAAAAGGTCAGGGTGAAGAAGTGACCTGTTTTAAAGAAATGCATAAATAATGTCATTCTTAACTTTTCCCATAAGCTTCAATTGTTTGCATATTCAAACATAAGATTACATTGGAGTACACAATGAATTATTCATAGGTCTAAAATGATAAGAAATAGATGGAAGATTTTTAAGAAGGGGTTCTCTTTAATAGCTGGAATGTCCCCATGGCCGATTTGTTAAACAAATTTTTCCTGGAATGGCAAAGCATTCATCTGGGAACCACAGCCATTGTTAAAATGCATAGATCTTGTATATAAACCAGTCATAGACACAGCAGAAAAAACATTCCCTTCTCAGTGTGAGCTTCCAAATTTAAATATATTGAGACATTAACTTTGAGAATTTTCAAATTATAGTGAAAAACAAAAGTCCTAAATCAGCAGGAACATTATTTTTTTGTTACATCGTACATTCTGTTTAGCATTACCAATTTCAAAATTTCCAAGACAAAAAGAAGTGGATGTGAGAAAAATACATTTAGGTAGATATGTGAGTGTTTTATATAGTTTCGGGGATTTTGCAGATAATTTGTTATTCTTACATAATTACTTTGAAATTGGGTTTCACTTGGGTGCAGAAATCTTTTCCATTATGTGGTAACTTCAATTTTGCAGACTTTCCATGGGCTTGAATTTGTCTTGCAGCATAAAATTGAAACTTTGTTTCTTGGAATTCATTTTTGCGCGAGGAGCTTGGCTGTGTTTACTGTAAAAGTATTTGAATTTGTGGGGTCTAGATTTGAAGCATACACCTTATTTGCTTGGTATTAAAATCTGGCATTTTTATGTTCATACATTTTTATTCAATAATGATGAGAACAAAATGCAGTGTTGTGAATGCAATTCTATTTTGATCATGCTGAACGTTTAGAAATAAGACCACGGTAAAATAAAACAATGTTACAGTATGAATGAATTTAAATAAGACCGTCAAAAACAAAATATGCATCATGTAACCTCACCATCTAAAATGTAAATTACCCAAAACCAATATTTTTTAATTGACTGATTTTTTTCCTCAATAAAATCCACCTAATTTTTGTAAAATATTTGATTATATTCTTAGGGCCATGTTTTACCACAAAGTAAAATCATAAATAACGAGACCTGTCTCAAGAAGGGCCTGCTTTGATAGTATTAGACACATTTTCTGCCAGTCACCAGATCAAATGAAAAAATTGACCGCAAAGGTATATTTGAAGTTGGATATCTGCAGTAGTTATATGGTATATATTCCTGAAACACACAATTATAATTTCCAGCCTAATGCAGCACACATGCCTCTGGAAGTCTGCAGGATCAATTATGTGCAGAATTGTTTTTGGGCGTACTGGAGTTGAAAGCCATTTTAATTACTTTGTTGTTGGTTTTTGATGCATGTTTTTTTGGCTGAGCTGTTCTCTCTCTACACCCAAACTAATTATGTGGGTGAAATTCAGCACATCATTTTATGGGAACAATTAAATAAATATTCAAAAATCTTTACCAGGTCTTGAAAAGAAGACATATCATTTTTTACACCCCAGCAAATGAAGTTTTATAGTTTACAACGCATAAATTTGACATTCTTGATCAATTTGACCAGTTTAGGTCAGTAAAATACAATAAAGGTAGTCAAGAGTATTTTAAACAGTTGCTATTGTGTTATTTGGACAACACATATAAATTATGGTCCGCCTGATGTTACTGGCTGGGTTACACGCAACTAAGATGCACGGTGGGGTATTGCCTTATTCTATTTTGATTAACACTGGTCATTTTTTAAAACAGAAAAAAGATGCTATCAATTATTATTCTAAAATATTTTTTAAATGTTATAGAATAAACATACGTGAATATGTTCTGGTTAAGACCTTTTTGCAAGTTATAATTTTTGACTAAAGGCGAAAATGCTGTTAAAATCATTGATAATGAACTAGTTGATACCAGACCAGTCTTCATCTTTTTTACCCCAACAAAGGCTGAAGGACACAGTTTTGGCATTTTCCAGTCTGCCCATTCGTCCATCTGTCAGTCCGTCCATCTGTCACAAACTTTTAAGTTATGGTGGGGGTTATCAATTCAAGGACTTTGCCTGATAATTTGGGGCTGTGTGGCCTGTCAGTATTTGTCATAAGACCCTAAGTGGGGTTTTCACCATTTTGAGACTGGGGCTGGGTCCCTTTTAAGTGGGAAAATTTTCGGCGTTTAATAATTGGGAAACAAGATTTGTTGTTGTTTTGCTAAAAGATGCTTCAACATTGAGAATAAAAATGTTTTAGTATTATATTAATTAAGGTAACATTGGTTATAAGGTTAAGATCTGAAAAAAAATTTTTTTTTATACCCCCACAAACAAAGTTTAGGGGGGGGGTATATAGGAGTGAGATTGTCTGTCGGTCGGTTGGTCTGTATTAAGTGTTCGCTCTTTAATTCATGTTGTTTTCATCTGATCTTCACCAAACTTGGTCAGATGTTGTATCTAGATGATGTCTAGGTCAAGTTCAAATATGGGTCATGCCGGGTCAAAAACTAGGTCACGGGGTCACTTAGTGCGTTTTAAACATTGATCATTGTGTCCACTCTCTAATTCAAGTATTTTCTATCCAAGCTTCATCAAACTTGGTCAGAAGTTGTATCTAGATTATGTCTAGATCAAGTTTGAATATGGGTCATGCAAGTTCTAAAACTAGGTCACAGGGTCACAAAGTACGTTTTACACATTCAGCATGGTGTCTGCTCTGTAATTTAAGTAGTTTTCATCCGATCTTCACCAAACTTGGTCAGAAGTTGTATCTAGATGATGTCTAGGTCAAGTTTGAATATGGGTCATGCCAGTTCTATAACTAGGTCACGGGTTCACATATTACGTTTTACACATTCAGCATGGTGTCCGCTTATTAATTCAAGTAGTTTTCATCCGATCTTCACCACACTTGGTCAGAAGTTGTATCTAGATGATGTGAAGGTCAAGTTCGAACATGGGCCATGCGGGGTAAAAACTGGTTTTCGTTGGAAACTTCCAATTGGGAATTATAAGATCCCTTTTGGAAAAAATATACACGTTTTACCATTGGGAATGGGGTCAAATTCTGAACCCAATTTGAACGAAAAAACAAACACTGAACTTCTCAAAAACTTCAGTGTTTTAGAGTATCTCTGTTGATTGGTCAGTCGTCATAAAATGTTTAAATTTTGTAGAGCAAACTGCATCCACATTTCTGAAGCAATTTAATAAAAACTTCAAAAATCTGTATGTTGTTGCAATGAGTTTGCAATTATCCACAAATTCCAGAGTTGTGTGCTCCTGAACCTAGCTGAGAGAGCGGCTCTGGCAAATTGGTCTTGTTTGCAACCTTCAAGCTCTTCTGTTGTTTTCTTAACTGAAAGAACGTAAGATGTATGTGGAACACGAAAGACATCATCAACCTAAATGTACATGCAGGGAAGGCTAATGACCTGCGTCTTGACACGAAAGTCACCATCTTGTTACATGACTGATTTGATCGTATTGTTGGACAAAAAGAATAACATGTACTTTCTTTTGCAACAAATGGATGAAAGAAGTAGATTCATGAATAGTAATGATTTCATTTGCATTCGCAGCTGGTTTATCAGGGTATTAATGGCCAGTCAAATGGTCACACACTCCAATTAGAATGACATGATATTTTAATGGAGCTGTAATTATTAGTTGTCATTCTTATGACCTTTAGTTTAGTTGGGGGGGGGGGGGTTACACCAATTTCGGCATGGGGCAAGGGCCCTTTGGATAGGGATAAATTATGTTGTTTTGTTCACAAATACTTTTCATATGAGAATCGAAGTTTTTTCAATATTAAAGCGTAGATTTCTCTATATAATTTATGTTATTTAAAAAAAATAATACTTTTTTAGATTAGGAATTTGGCTCCAAAGAAAAAAAACCACACTGTACATGTAGCTGTTTTCCTTGCGCAGCTGGTAGAAGGCTATACTATAAATTCAAGGATTGTGGGCTCCATTCCATACCCAGTCACATGATGATGACACGTGTGGGTATCGGCACTGAAATTATTTCTACTGATATTCTCCTCCTACCTTTGATTCAAGTGAGGCAGTTGTCAGTTACTGGCATAAGTATGCGCTTAGTACTGGAAAATTCGATTTCCAAGGATAAGTATAAGAAGATTAAATAGCCTATTGATCAAACTATTGATGTTGAAACAACAAATAATCCACTCAAACAAATGTGCGTAAAGTTTCATCCCAGATTAGCCTGTGCAGCCCCCACAGGCTTTTTAGGGACGACACTTTCTGCCTCAAATTACAGCTGTATTGCGTTAAACCCTAAACGCCTTTATCGCTTCAGGTACCTTCGGACTCCCGTTGAACTTGACATTCTTGAGCAGGCGCGCAACAACCCAGAGGTCAAGGTAACCCTTGTGCAACCCGACCTTAGACGGCTGAAGGAAAAACTGACCACTGTCAATCAGGTATAGAATAAGTATTAGGAAAAACTGACTACTTTCTATCAAGTATTAGAACAAATATATCCTGTTAAAATAAAAACATATTCAGATATCTGTATTTAGACTAAAGACATATTCGTTTACAGTGTGTGAAAAAATTTAATATTTTTATAAGTTTTTTTTATATATCTTTTGTGAATAGCAATTGACCGTCTTGTTAGTTTTCAAAATTTTGAGTCTGGCATCTGTATTTATGAGTTTCATTTACTGTATTGAACTGTCAGGATATCAAAAACAATCAATTTTCAATTTCATCTCATTGCTATTAAAATATTTCACTTGGTTGTGTAAATTATTAAATATTCTTCCAGATCTTGCAAACGCAAATGCACAAGAGTGAGAGATTCCGATACCGAGGCAGCATGATTTCAGACGACCCGATTGTTCTGGATTTTAGCGGCAACGACCCGAAGATCGGTAACGTGAACATCGAAGGGGGCACAACTCTGTTTGATGATGAGGACTTAAATGGGGATTACTTGTCTGGTAGCGGGAGTGGGACAGAAGATATTGACAGTACCATTGATACCAGCATCAAGCCTGATGTAGATGTTGTACTCGACAAAGGTATGAAGGGTTTTTTGGTAAAATTTTGTGCGAAAATGTGGCCCAATTCCCAATCTGTAAAAAGTGTATAATTACCAATTGATGCCCCCCCACTCATTTCATTGTTTGAATATATATATATATATATATATATATATATATATATAATAAAATTTGTAACATATTTAGGAGTATTTACTACTCTCCTGATAACATGTTATTGCATAACAAAGTGTTATAACTGATTGTTGTGCAATAGTTAATGGGAAACAACATAACACAAGTTTGGTGACTATGGTAAGAGTTCTTCCCCTTTTTAAATGTTTCCTCAAGATACTTAAAAATGTATACAGGTCTGATCTGAAAATGAAATATATGATGTGAAAATAAAAGACAGATAACAATAAATTAGACTAAACTCCTACAATTTTGGAATCAACATTTCATCACTGGGTAATGTATCATTGTCTGTAGCATATAGATGATATTTGTTCATTTCAGTGTTTTGGATTTTTATGTAGAATTTTTTTTAAAAGAATAATTTAAATAAATACAGGATGATTTTAAAGACGGCATTGAATAGATTTACAGATTTTCCTCTATTTTTGTGGAAAAAAAAAATCTTTCCAAGTGGCAACTTTTTTCACCCCAATTTTTGCAGGAAATGGTGGAAAGTATGACGTTAACCAAGGTGGGGAACTAGGCCAGGCCCCCAGAACCACACCTCGCCCCGCCCCAAGTAGTCAGCCACTTGACAGGAACAGCAGCGTACACGGCTCGCGGGCGTCAATTCTTGTACTCTTCATTGCCTTGTACGTCGCACATGTAGCCACTGGTCGCAGATAGTAACATGTTGTATTTGTTATGTTATATGGAAACGCTCTGATGTGTTAAGTTTGAAACAAAAGATGTGTATAATCATAATTATGCTTAAAGCAAAAGCTTTGATGTGTTTTGGATGTGTTTGATGAGGATTAAAAGAAAAGCAGTTATATGATAAAACTTTGATGCATTCTGGTGAAGTTGTATAGACTGGTAAACAAACAGTTTGGGATATTATGAGCTTTCATACAATATTAAAAAGGACTATAAATGATTTTTAATATTTGCAATAAGTTTTTTAATTAACATTTTTTTTTGTCCATCGAAGTAAATACTGTAAATGGCTATCTGTGATCATATTAAGGCATTTTTATGTAAACTAAGAACGTTTCACTAAAATAGATAATATTTTTATTTTAGACTATTGCCTTACGTGCTTAATTGAGTTTATTGGTGTTTAATATTATACATACTGTTGCAAGATTTCATTGAAGCATTCTTATTATTATCAATAATTGCAAAAAAAATGCCATTAGATTTAATTACCATCATTTATAGTTTGGTTTCATTTTTGGTAAACACAGTTTCATTTGATATCATAATTGACTGACGCTGTTTTTTTTTTGGGATCAATTCCTGCAGAGGGTGATTGTTCCATTTCAAACATACTGGTTAACATAGTTTATGGAGGAAATACACATATTTCTTGTTTACCTATTATTTTTCTTCATACGTATTGCATTGAACACGTAAATATGATCAATCATATTTGCTAATATAGTTTTATGTTTCCATATAATACTAGTATTAGGACTACTTGCTTCTGTCAAAACAAATTTTCTGCCAACTTTGGCAAATAAGTGGTAGAAAAAACAAAACACTTTTTATAAACTACTTCTGCTTACGGTACATATAAGATGCAGAAAAAGGTATATAATAAATGTATGATTACAATATTTATGAAGTCTTGGGAACTCCAGGCAAGGCTTTTTGTGTGTAAAAACTTCCAAAAACCAGCTCGACTGATTCGAGTTCTAGGAACACCATACTATCATAATATTAAATATAAATATATAGATATTGCATGGAAATATATCCATCATCTCATATCAGCATATAGACAGTTGGATGTGAAACGGTTGTATTTGAAAAAGAATTGATGAGTAGGTACAACATTTTAACACTGATTATTTGTTTGATGTTCATCACATCTATTGTAACCTCCTTATGGTGCATTGTAGCCTTCTCATGGTGCATTTTAGCCTCATGATGGTGCATTGTAACCTTCTGATGGTGCAGTTAAGAAGTGCTCTAAAATTAAAAGTGTGATAATTTTTAGCTGTATTGATTGTTTTAATATACTGACATCTTGATTTTTAATGAGCATATTTTACAAAAACAAATAACAACAATGTGTGTAATAATTGCAAGAACATAAGCAGAACAGAAAAAATCATCTGCAAGTAAAGGAAACTATCCAAAATACAAAATACAATCAATGTATTCTGTTGCAGTTGTATATACGCTAATAAATTGATAATTACATTCTGTGTTCGTATAAGTATTATAGATTTTGTGTAAATGTATTGTTATTTTTATATGTTACTTCTTTGATAAATTATTGTGTCAAACACAGTTATGTTTTTATTGGTTAAACTACAGTATGACTTTGTTTTTAACATTTTCATGTAAATCTAGTTGTATGTAGCCTGTTCTCATGGAGAGCCCTTACAAAATATTGTCTTAGTGCCCTTAGTTCCAGATCAGAAGCAAAGTGAAAATGGTTTTTTCTCTTTCCCACTTAGAAGCAAAGTAAAAATGGTTTTATCCCTTTCCAAATTACAAGCTAAGGGAAAAATGGCTATGTTTAAACAGCATACAACTAGAACAGCCTGCGAGTTACTCGCAATCTGTTCAGGTTTTATGCTGTTTGCGTAGGGTTAGAAAAAAGCCTTTTAAACTTGAATCTAGTAAGAAAGGTCTTTAATTAAATGTAAATTTATAACTGCGGAAAAATATGTATCAAAGTGGGTTATGTAACTACATGTAGCATAAATCCAGAACAGCTTGGGAGTATTTTGCAGTCTGTTATGGTTTTAGATTTTTGCTGCCCAGCAGTATCCGAGGAATGGAAATGAAGTTTTTTAAATCAAGTGTGGACGTTCCTTTACTAAATTAGATTTTTTAAGGGAAAATAAACGCTTACAATTCGTATCTGAGCGGGAAATGGTTAATTAAGTTGGCTTTATTTTTTAAAGGAAGCAACAGAAAGTTTCTCGCAGTTTCTAATGCTTTATAGTTTCACCTGAAGATGCGTACGTAAAATTTGTTTAATAATTTGTCTCTGAAACAATTGTTTTTATTATCAGAAGACATTTTTTGGTCTATATGAAAGGAATAACTTGGTTTGAAGAGCAAGGAAAGCAAACATAAAAGTTCGAAACAAAAAATGGCCTAGATGCCAGTACTTTAAAGTGTTATAAATATTGTGCATGTGTTGATGAAATATTTGCACATGATTTCCTCATTGAATAATGATACAAACTGTTGAATATATAGTTCTGTTTTTATGTTCAAAATATAAATTCAAAGGCCAGTTTTTTTTACTCAGGAAATTTTTCACTTGGCTTGTTTGTTCTATGTTCTTAATTTGAGCAATATCTAGATTTAGTAAGTTCAAAATAATACATTATATGTTTTAAAAGAAAACATTTGCTGTGAAATAGGACAATGCCGAAAGTAGACAAATAGTTGTTCTAAAATTAAATATAATGAGTGTGCTATAAGTGTGTCAAAGACACATTTAACTTTCAATGGATGACAATATGTCTTTCGCTGGTAAATTTTATATGAAAAAACACGGCAGTTAAATCAGCCGTAAAGATTCAGATATCGCTTCTATTTGTAATCTGCAATAAAATATCGACCAAAAGCATTGTGTCATGAATCACTAATACTTCACTTGCAATCTGTTATTAAATATTCACAAAAAACATAAAAATTTTGTCATGTAACAAGGGCGGCATGCACAAACCTTGTTTTTGAAGGTTTATTTAAGGAGTAACAAATACACATTTTTCTTCAAAGTAAAAAGTGTATAACACAAATCATATATAAACTAACATATTTTTGTGAACTATTTTTCAATACATGTACCAAGTAAACTCTTTGATGACAATAAACCAAAGAGACTTGGTAATGACGTTTGGTCCCAACATGGCAAATTTTCAGCTACAACTTTTGGCAATTGAAACAACAAAGCTGAAGAAAATTTGGACAAAAATATGTCATCATTTGGACAAAAATATGTAATCGTAAATTTGATTGTGTGATCAACGTGTCCACTTAAAAATCAAATTAAAACACCATTATTTTGAGAAAATCATAAAGTGTAAATTTGCCGCAGTGTGATTAAGGCATACTCTTTATTTTATTAGATTCAAGATTAAACATTCATGGTTTCCTACTAAACTCTGTGTCAAGTGTTCTAAATTCTTCATATTCAACTCCATTGTTTCATATTTTGTTATACATATGTATGTAACATAGTATTTTAGTTGTACTTTATGTTGCATGTATAGGCATATAATACCGACAATGTATTGAAATGAAATTTCAATGTGTACAAAGTTGTTGATTCACTCTTTTTTGCACTTGAACATTCAATGGTGTTTTTGTTACTGTTTCTTTTCTGTGATTGTTGAACATGCAAATGTTCATGTTGTTTTCCTAACAATGATCCTAGATCCCACAGCTATAGGAATTCTGCCATACTTATCTGTTACTTTATTAATGTGGATCCCACAGCTATAGGAATTCTGCCATACTTACCTGTTACTTTATTAATGTGGATCCCACAGCTATAGAAATTCAGCCATACTGATCTGTTACTTTATTAATGTGGATCTCACAGCTATAGGAATTCAGCCATACTGATCTGTTACTTTATTAATGTGGATCCCACAGCTATAGAAATTCAGCCATACTGATCTGTTACTTTATTAATGTGGATCCAACAGCTATAGGAATTCAGCCATACTGATCTGTTACTTTATTAATGTGGATCCCACAGCTATAGGAATTCAGCCATACTGATCTGTTACTTTATCAATGTGGATTCCACAGCTATAGGAATTCATCCATACTGATCTGTTACTTTATTAATGTGGATCCCACAGCTATAGGAGGTCAGCCATACTGATCTGTTACTTTATTAATGTGGATCCCACAGTATAGGAATTCAGCCTTCCTGATATGTTACTTTATTAATGTGGATCCCACAGCTATAGGAATTCAGCCATACTGATCTGTTACTTAATTAACAATAGGAGTGGTGCTGTGGGGCATGCGTTAAATGCATATGCCTAAAGTGCTTTTTCAGATTGGGCTTTTTAGATAATTGATTGTACAATTGTAATTAAAGCAGCCTTTGGTGAGTTTGGTTCATTATAAGGTGTTAATATTTACATTGCACAGCATGAAATTATTGTTGACATCTTGGACCATGTTCATCCAATCAAACCTTAGGCTTAAAAGATAATGAATAGACTTACACACATTATAAGATAATTTCTTGTATATATATATGCATGTATATCAGCTATCTATACTCGGTATGTCCTTATCAAGTTTTTCTTTGTAAGGAATGATTTCACTGTGTGTGGATCCTAACCTACTTAAGATCAACATAACACATATAAGCCAAGCCATGCTCTTGGAAAACATAGCTCACTACATGTGTGTTAACCCTTTCAGCGCGGGAACCGAATTTTGAAGGCCTTTGCAAACAGTTTGGATCCAGATGAGACGCCACAGAACGTGGCGTCTCATCAGGATCCAAACTGTTTGCTATTCTGATAGTATTCTTTGAAAAAAAAATCGAAATAAATGCTAATTTTAGAAATTCAGCAGACGACCTTATAGCCGATGACAAATTTCCCAGCATGCAAAGGGTTAAGTATCGTCCCAGATTAGCCTTTGCAGTCCACACAGGCTAGTCAGGGATGATGCTTTCAGCTTTTATGGAATTTTTCATTTGAAGAAAGCCTCTTCTAAAGGAAAAGGTCGCCGTGGTGTAGTGGATATGGTGTCTGCCTAGCGACATGGAGGTCACAGGTTTTATTCCCACTGTGGGATCGTTCTTTAGTTCTCCCCCAGAGACACCTAGTACTGGTTCTAGTCCCAGGAAACGGACTCAAGAGCGTATATATAAGCCTTAGGCTTTCGATGCAATCTAGGTAAAATAAATAAGTTGAAATTAAAGGAAAATGAAGTCTAGTCGGAAAATGTGGTCTCAGATCAGCCTGTGTAGACTTTGTCTCAGATCAGCCTGTGTAGACTTGGTCTCAGATCAGCCTGTGTAGACTTGGTCTCAGATCAGCCTGTGTAGACCTTGTCTCAGATCAGCCTGTGTAGACATGGTCTCAGATCAGCCTGTATAGACTTGGTCTCAGATCAGCCTGTGTAGACTTTGTCTAAGAACAGCCTGTGTAGACTTGGTCTCAGATCAGCCTGTGTAGACTTGGTCTCAGATCAGCCTGTGTAGACTTGGTCTCAGATCAGCCTGTGTAGACTTTTGAAGATGGATAAGGATATTGATATTTTTACTATTCTCATATTTTAGAACTATTGCAGTCAGTTTCTATAAGTGTTTTGGACAAAAGTACACTGGGCAAAAATTAGATCCATTAATGTTTTACTAAAATTGTATGTCAGTAAATGATAACAATATACC
Source organism: Dreissena polymorpha (assembly GCF_020536995.1). Taxonomy (NCBI): domain Eukaryota; kingdom Metazoa; phylum Mollusca; class Bivalvia; order Myida; family Dreissenidae; genus Dreissena; species Dreissena polymorpha. Next base: position 14,896,378 of record NC_068360.1, read on the forward strand.
ATATCTTGTTTGTTTGTTTGTGTTTGATTGATTGTTTGAATGTGGACATGTAGAACATGTGTCATTTGTGTAAAATGAAATCAGCTGATGTCTTTCATTTATCATTCATAATTATATTAATTACTATTTTGCATGCTTTGCTAAGATGGTGCAGAGTATATGACTGATGGATAAAACTGCATTCACTTCTAAAATTGTAAGAAAATTGATTATAAACTAATCATCAACTATATCCTAGGTCTGACTGTAAACTAATCATCAACTATATCCTAGGTCTGACTGTAAACTAATCATCAACTATAACCAAGTTTCTGACTGCAAACTATTCATCAACTATACCCTAGGTTTTTTACTTTAAACTAATCATCAACTATACACTAGGTTTCTAACTGTAAACTATTCATCAACTATACACTAGGTTTCTAAATGTAAACTATTCATCAACGATACACTAGGTTTCTAACTGTAAACTATTCATCAACTATACACTAGGTTTCTAACTGTAAACTATTCATCAACTATACACTAGGTTTCTAACTGTAAACTATTCATCAACTATACACTAGGTTTCTAACTGTAAACTATTCATCAACTATACACTAGGTTTCTAACTGTAAACTATTCATCAACTATACACTAGGTTTCTAACTGTAAACTATTCATCAACTATACACTAGGTTTCTAACTGTAAACTATTCATCAACTATACACTAGGTTTCTAACTGTAAACTATTCATCAACTATACACTAGGTTTCTAACTGTAAACTAATCATCAACTATACACTAGGTTTCTAACTGTAAACTATTCATCAACTATACACTAGGTTTCTAACTCTAAACTATTCATCAACTATACACTAGGTTTCTAACTCTAAACTATTCATCAACTATACACTAGGTTTCTAACTGTAAACTATTCATCAACTATACACTAGGTTTCTAACTGTAAACTATTCATCAACTATACACTAGGTTTCTAACTCTAAACTATTCATCAACTATACACTAGGTTTCTAACTCTAAACTATTCATCAACTATACACTAGGTTTCTAACTCTAAACTATTCATCAACTATACACTAGGTTTCTAACTCTAAACTATTCATCAACTATACACTAGGTTTCTAACTCTAAACTATTCATCAACTATACCCTTGATTTTTGAGATTACTATTCAACAACTACATGTAGGTCACAACTGATGATGCTAACATATCATTTTAATTTAAATGAAGCATTATTTTTTTGTCTGGACCTATGTTCTTATGGACTTCACTTCTGTTTTGTGATGCATTATTTGATTTAAAAAAAACACGCTTTTAGTGGTTTAAAAAAATCGTTTCCAGCTTTTATTCATTGTGTATTTGATTTTATTCTTGTTTAAAAAGTTAATGTTTTTAGACACTTTATAGTATATCTATAAAGCCACATGTTCACATGTCATATCTGTTAAGTCATATTTTAAACAGAAGAATGACGTTTTTTATCATAATGTTAATACAAGTCACAAACAAATATATCTTAAACGTGTTACATATGTTTGTATTACCAATTTATATTTGCAAGGAAGATAATAAAATGTTTTTTTTTCTTTTTTTATGATCTGTAAAACTGATTTTGTTGCCATACAAATGATAAAATATTGCATTATTTTTAGTTGATATTTCATTGTTTTTAATTTTCTTGCGTCAAAGTCAACATTTAAGAGTTTAAATGTGTTTAAGTTTCACTTTAGTTTGAATTAAAAAACTTAAGTAATTAATTAAATGCTGCTTAAAAATAATTTCAAGATAAATTCATTATGATCTTTTTTTCTACACATAAGTTTTTAATGAGGATTAATTATTTTTATAAAATTGAAGATTTTAATGGTTGTCTCTTAGAATTTATTACTTACAAAACTTTATATAAATTATATGTTTACAGAATATTTTTTAATTAAAGGAAAGGCTGCAAAATCATTATTATTCATGTGATATTAATTGTTGTGTATTTTGTGGGTGGAAAGAATCACCGATTTAACGCAAACACATAGGAAAATAACCACTTATTACTAAAAAAAAATTTGCAAAGTCTGAAATCCACGATCTTTATGTGTCCACGAAATTTTGATTTTCTGAAGAAAAAAAAAACACCTAAATTTTATGTTGACGAAGATAAATGATTTTACAGTAATAATTTGATCCGATTTGAAGAACTATTATTTTGAACCGCTTGTTTAAATATTAAATGTTGTGACAGTAAATTATTTCTTGTGCTATTATTAGTTTGTAATTACATGTACATTTGCAGTAAACAACAAAAAGAACATCATTCAATGTGTTATTATGAATTAAGCTTATTAATATAAAGTTATAAAAAAGCTTTGTTTTGTTATTTATCAATTTATCCTTTCCAACTTATTGAATAGACGTCTGGTGCTCTACTTGAGTCGTGTTTTGAGAAAACTGGGCATAATGTATGTGCGTAAAGTGTCGTCCCAGATTAGACACTACAGTTTTAGGACATTTTTCGTTTAAATGAAGTCAAATATCAAATTTGGGCGGAATGTGTTGTCCCTGTGCAGACTGCACAGGCTAATCTGGGACGACACTTAACGCACATGCATTATGCCCAGTTTTCTCAGAACAGGACTCAACTTCATGAAATGTTTGAGCCTTGTTCCTGGAGACTTGATGCATGTCCGCAGTGTCATTCCAGATTAGCCAGTGTAATCTGCACAGGCTAATCAGGGACAGCACTTTCCTGCTGGACAGTCCGACTGGATTTTCTTTAAGAGACTTATAAAATCTATGAAGTGGGAGGGTATCCCTGATTAGCCTGTGTGGACTGCACAGGCTAATCTTAGACATTTTTCGCACATGCATTAGGCCCTGTTTTTCCTGAGTCAGGTTTGTTTTACAAAAAATGCAGTTTCCCTTAACCCTTTGCATGCTGGGATATTTGTCGTCTGCTAAAATGTCGTCTGCTGATTTTCTAAAATTAGCCATTTCTTCGATTTTTCTCAAACAATACTATCAGAATAGCAAACAGTTTAGATCCTGATGTTCGGTGGCGTCTCATCTGGATCAAAACTGTTTGCAAAGGCCTTCAAAATTCGGTTCCAGCGCTTAAAGGGTTAACTTTCTATGCACATTTCATGGTTGTACCTCTACAGGGAAGGGTTATATTGGGAGTCACTCTGTCAATCAGTTAGTTAGTTTGTAGAGTTAACTTCTTCCATATTTCTCAAATGAATTAAGTGAAACTTAAAATATACCATCATTATAAAGTCTGGATGTGCAGGACACTTCATTTGCAGTGGTGCCAACTATCCTGAGTTTTGTGTAGATTGTGTATGCGTATTTTGCACACAAAAATGTATGAATGGTACTTTTTTATCTCCATCAAAATACGTGAGACACGAGGATAATAAGTAAACAAGTGGACTTACTTTTTTTTAATTAAATGTCTTTTATCTTTACATTTCATAATAAACATACAGAATAAAGTTAACAAATCTCTAAAAACCAAACTATACATGTGACCAAGCACTTGCAATTCAAGTATACATATTGATAATTTATCAAACAAGGGTCAAGCATAAAACTGGTGTTAATGATGTCGAAAATATTAAAATGATACAACAATTTCATGCTTAACCCTTCATATCTACTTTCACCCATCACAAATAAACTTTTTACCTCACAATCATATGGACTCTTATCTTAGGAAAAACATGTAAGCCAAAAATGATGTATACACTCACTCCACGGTAACAAACTTTGTGAAAATGAACAAGTAGATCATATAATAAAGA